>NC_084718.1:15282614-15582614 GCF_033807575.1 Cydia pomonella | reverse complement strand
CCCTCTATGAACGTAACAAAAGGGACAAACAAAACTTGTATGAAATTTTGAGGATACTTTTTGACACATCTTTTGACATGTTTTGTTTTTCAACGATTGCAGCGCCATTTGCGCTAAGTTTTGCGCGATTATCCTCTTAGGCGTAGTTTTATTTTATTATTATAAGAAACTATAAACAATGTTTGTGTACAGGGTGCTCGGGATGGTAGAGAACCGCAGCTCGTCTTTGCCTCGTGACCACAAGGAAGACCACACCGCAAATAACAACAACACACAAGGTAAATTAAACGTAACGTAACAATATCACCATATTAACAAAAAAAAAACCGACTTCAGAAATTACCAAAAGCGCCATACATGTACCTACAACATTTGAAGAGTTCCCTCGATTTCTCCAAGATCCCATCATCAGACCCCGATTTGGTGTCAACGGAACCATCTCTCGGGTTATACCCGTTCGATAAAATAAAAAAAAGAAAATCGGATCACGATTCTCGGAGATATCGAGTAACACACATACAAAAAAAATCCTCCTTTTTTGAAGTCGGTTAAAAATAAGTCATGGGACTAGAATACAACGCATTATTGGAAAACTATAAGCCCTAGCAACACTTTAAATACAACTACCTACCTATTATTCAGAATTTATTGAATAATATTTAGTTGATTGACAGTTTTGTTGAGATGACGCATTTTTTAAACAATCAATAGCTGGAAAATGGGACACAAAAGTGGGCGAAAGGCGGGGAAGCATCCACTTGACAATTCGCTTCCCTTCCTATTTTTTTTTCTTACCTACATAAGCTACAATACATGCCAAGCTCCATGCTTTCCTGCGGCTGAGATTGTACTTTGAGCTTACAGGCCGACTACCTGAGTTGGCTGATATTTGGATCTTCAGCATCCGCTCAAATTAGAACAGGGGCCGGTACACTTTAGAAGAGAAGCTAAGAACAGTAAAAACCGCCAACATTGGTTTTAGGAATGTCAGCCACAAAAGTTGATTTGACTGGTCTAAGTCCTCTAATAGGGAGTATTACTGCAATGTCCAGTCGCCAGAAAGCAGCACTATCATATCACATAAACATCACATAAACCATAGAGTAACTTATACATACTATGCCTTAAACAGTTTTTTGACAAGTTTTCACTATGTCATTAATGCATCAAGGCGGTTTGTTTACAGAAGCCTACCGCGAAAATCAAAATTTCGTTATCTGGCCTCTTAATCGCTCGAATATGTAAGAGTGATAGAGAGCCAGATAACGAAATTTCGATTTTCGTGTTTCGCGGTGTTTGTGGTAGAGAGGCCCCATACGCAGAGTTTTGCGTATTATCCCCTATTGTTAATTATTTGGGTGTATTGAAAAGGCGTAAATGCAGGCCGAAAGAGCCGCATGCTATCTGCGGTTAAAAGATTGTTAATTAAAATTTAAATAATAAACACAATGAATTGTGATAAAAATAATTGTTAAATATAAATTTATAACATTGTACTATTATTTGTTTTTGTTTGATTCAGTAGGCTTCAATATATTGACAAATAATAATTATGACATTCTTAATTCCAGCAACCTACCTCGCCACCTCAAAATCCCTAGGCTCCGGCATGGAAGCCTCGCACACGCCGGTCTCCATGACCGACGTGGACCTCTCGAGGCCCAAACTAAACGGCTCCCACGCCCTCATCGAGGCCGAGCGACGGCACGAGGCCGACGTTGATGTTCCTCGCACACCCGACTTACACAAGACTCCTATAGATGAACTGAAAGCTAATATAAATAGAATCGATTCGCATCATGGTAATTTAGAATCGCTGGGCAGGTTGCATGAGTTATAAGTTCGGTAGTGTCATGAATATCTGTACATTTTAGTTGCTTGGCGATAAAGTGTACAGATATTTATTATTATTTCAATTAGGCATATATGTGACATTTTCTGGCACATGATAGCATTGTTGGCTGTCAGCAGTAAAAGCTATAAGCAAACCGAGTATAAGATACTCTTTGCCTGAAAACGTTACATGTATATATAGAAGAAATAAACATGCACTCGAATCTATTACTCGAATCTAAGAGTGTTAGAGCTTGTTTAGATCTTTTTGAGCTCTTTATGTCGGTATTCAGCTTTTAATTGCACTGTAGTATAAAGTTCACTTTTACATGTCAATTACTCTGGTGTCATATTTATCCTCAACTTCTATTCGAAGGTTTTCAAACGTCTTTTGAGAAGACAATAATTAGAATTAGATTATGGGCTCACCACAGGGAGAGTATTTAGAGTGATATGTGTATGTTAAAAAGCGCTGGTGGCCTAGCGGTAAGAGCGTGCGACTTGCAATACGGAGGTCGCGGGTTTAAACCCCGGCTTATACCAATGAATTTTTCGGAACTTATGTACGAAATATTATTTGATATTCACCAGTCGCTTTTCGGTGAAGGAAAACTTCGTGAGGAAACCGGACTAATCCCAATAAGGCCTAGTTTACCCTCTGAGTTGAAAGGTCAGATGGCAGTCGCAGTCGTAAAAACTAGTGCTTACGTCAATTCTCGGGATTAGTTGCCAAGCGGACCCCAGGCTCCCATGAGCCGTGGTAAAATGCCGGGACAACGCGAGGAACAAGAATGTGTAAATATGTTAAATAAGAGAGAAAAGATAGATTATGAAGAATTGTTAAAAATATTCGTGAACTATTAACATTTTGCTCTGAATTTCGTCAATGAAATATACCTAAAGTGGAATACTCCTCGGACGGAAAAGAGAAGTCAAACAACAGAACTGGGCTACAACCGCGAAAATCGAAGTTCGTCAATTGCGGTCATTTTTCTCTGTCACTCTAATTACGTCTTAGTGAGAGTAAAAGAGAAAGATCCCCGCAATTTGCGAATTTCGGTTTTTGCGGTAGGCCTGCATCTCATTTTTACGAGATTAGCGACATCTATTGACAATAATACCAACGGCTCAGAAAGCAATTTGTCAATATATTAACTTCAGTAAGTATCACTCTTGCATATTCGAGCGATAGAGTTTGAAAAGGAAATTTCTATTTTCGTTTTTCTCGGTTAGGCCTCAGACATTAAAAGAATGTACTTATCGTAAAATTAGTTGAAGTCTTGTAAAATCATTAGAAGCCTATTAACGAAGATATAGTTTGGCTACCAAATGTGGACCTTATTATAATATCATAAGGTCTATTTAGAGTCAGTTGAGTATGTATTACACACGTATACGTACATACGTATTTCTATTAAAATGGTGTAGTTAGCTGGAAAACATCTGCTGGTCAGTGCAATAGTTAAGATATTATTGAGTCGTTAGGTGTAGATATTTTGCAGCTAACTGTAAATATATGTAGTGTATACGTATATATACCTAGTTATATCAATGTTAACAATGACAGAGTACTATTGCAGGGCAACAAATTAATTTGGGAAATGTTTTGGTAATTATTATTAATAACTTATTAAATAGAAAATAATGAGTAATGTAAATCAGTCCTTCTTCCAATCTACCTCCAAATTACAAAAATATTTATTATTATCAAAGTCAAACTTATCATATATACATTTAATGTTTGATACTGTTTTGTACTAATATGTTGTACAGTCAGCAGCAGATATTTTTATGAACTATATTTACAATTTAACGTAAGGTGATACATATGCTTGCTTTATATACGTGATCATATATTGAGGCTCGGTTAGATTTCCAAACCATTATCATGTAATTGGCGCAAAACCTTTTAATTTTGGTTTCGTTCGTAAAACCGTTATTTTTAAACCGGTTTTAGGAGGACATTTCCATAAAGTTTATGACAGATTAACCGGTTTAGAGCAATAAAAACCGGTTTTTTTCTATGTAGATGTCTTTGTTTACGCAGCACACTACCAGGCCAGCCGGCCGTCTCGTCGCTTGTCGAATAAACTGGTTTATTTATATTACAATAAAGTCCGTTTGCGTTCTTATGAAAGTTCAGAGTAAAATAAAATAAACCAGTATTTACCGCTATTTTTAAGAACGAGCCTTGACCCAGATATATGTTAGCACGAGACAGCTGTATACGTGTATCTACATCTCTCACGTCGCTCAAAATTTACAAGAGATCTTTTCACCTTATTTAGGTTTCTGCTGCCGAGTGTAAATGTGTATTTTCTCTCTTATTTTGTTACTATTTTGATCTGTAAAATTAGCTTACACTATGTCTTAGATGAGCGACGGAAAACGATATACGAGTATAACGTCGCGATGCGACTCTTTAAATACGTATGATAATCCGTTCTATTTTTGTACCACTTACACGGTACACGAATCAAATTCTTCGATTGTACATTTAGATGCTCGAAGAGCAAACCACGAATCGCAGAATCTGTCACAAAGTTTAACTTCAACTGGATCGACTCTGTCGCATAAAAAACGTGACATTCATGAAGACACGTGCCTTGACTCATACTGTCATGTTATTAAAGGTTATATTTGACATGTCTACGCGTCATCGTGGATGACACGAATTATATGTAGGACAAAGCGTTCTTAGGCTGTAAAATGCGCTTCATAGGGTCCTTAGCTTAAGCAAATTGTATTATTACTCAGCATTTTATCCCATCAATGTATTTACACCTTTTTCACAGCGTTGTAATTTTTATACGATTTTCAAGTAGGTTTACGACTTTTTTTAACGAAGACGATTTTTAACCTTGTAAGTCCTGTATTGATTTGATAGCTATAGATAGTACGTTCTACCAAATGTACTACATAAAGTACAATAGTGCTACACACCGAAACCGATATTATCTCGTACATAAATATCTACGAACAGTCAGCGTCAAATACTTTGTAGCAGTCAAAGTGGCCAAATAGTTCTGTACACCATACCTACTAAATATATGGTGTAGCGAACTATTCTATCTTTGAAGTATTTAAGAATCCGCAGCAAGCTCATTCTCCATACAAAAGTAGTTAACTAGCTAGATTGTTCTGAAACTTTGTACTTACAATGGGATAAGGTAAGGGATATGGATATATATTATATATAGCTTCAGATACCATAGTAAAAAAAAAGCTTATATAAGTTTTTCATACAAGACTTGTTTTTGCTCTACTTCGTTTGTTTCAAGCTGCAGCTATTTAATCTAATTAAAGGTATACCTCATGTCATTGTATGTGCAAAGTTTCAGTATAATCCAACACGTAGTTTCAAATTGAGAACGAGACTCCGAGCTCCATTCGTATGGGAAGGTGAAATTTGGCCGAGCCAGCTGCGGACTCATAATGGCGTCGTTTTAAAAGAAAATGCCTTTAATAGCAATTCCTAGCTGAGCAACTTTTCAAGTCTCGAATTTTTGAAGCTATATTTCTGTCGCACTGTGGTGAGCGGGAGTGCGTGCGTGCGATAAGGACAACTGAAGCACGGACAAAAATTCCCACCCAAAAAACTCAAAAATCGAGGGGTCGCTATCGACTGTTTCCTCCTCCAAAACGCAACCAATCATTATGAAATTGTGGAAACTGCAAGAGGAAGAAATAATTTATGTCGCTATGGTTTGATTCTTTGGATATTTGTTGTCATATTTGTATACTGCGCCTTTTTTTGCAGCTAATTCAATTGAGCCGTTTTTGCGATATTTAAGCGCTGTAAGTTTCTTCAAAATAAAATAGTCCAAAAACGCAAACAGCGGCACAGATATTGATGATATTCATCACATTTGAAAAAATCATTGCTCTAGGTTAAAAATCCAGGGAGGAAACAGTCGAGAGCGTTTGTACGGTAAAATTGCAACTAGGAATTCCTCTTAAGGGATAACCTCTAGTATTAGTTGTGGGTGTGTGCAGCACATTTTGCAGCTATCTCTGCTGTGAAGTAACAAGGTCACTAATATTACTGTCGCCGTTAAATAGTATTTGTTAAAGTACGCGGGAGTTGCGAGGTCATTGATAGTTAATATCATCTAGTTTTCTACATAAGATGCATCACACTCACTTAACCATGCCTAATATAGAAATTTCATACCTATATGTTTAGGTATGAAAATGTTTCAAAGGCTCCAAAAAATGTTTGTTAGGTTGTTCTAGTCGAATCTTGCTTCTTTTCTTACTACGTATGTCATAAAGTTATGGCGTATAATTCGCAAACGTCTCTTGCAAAATGTTATTTTCGCACATGGGAAATCTGGGAAAAAAATAGAAATAGAACCGAAATACTACAAGTTAGTTATACCTGAATAAAATTGTTGGATAAAATAACTCGCAGAGTAAATTGAACGCACACTGACATCAGAATCACATCGGAATGATATATTTAGCTATCGTGTGTCTCGCACAAGTACGAGCGAAATGCATGGTAACTGAATGCCATCATTTACGTTCATTTTTACGTTCGAATAGCCCTGTAAGTTATCAAAGTGGTGTTCAAAAGTAAGATATAGAATCTGTTATACCAACGCAAACCGTAATTTTAAGAAGGGACGTTTGTGCGAAAAGGTGACTGCGCTCTAGGCAACGCATTTTTGAATTCATTTTTTCAAGTCAATGATTGGATTCATACTGTTTGTTATTCATAATAACCAGTGGATATTATAGTTTAGTTACTAACTAGTACTTTTGTTTGCCATGGCCTACAGTACAAATTATATTTTGCAAATTTTCTTGTTATTATGTTTACCCTTATCATTAGTCATATCTGTTATAAATGCCTAACAATTAGGTCGAAATTTGGTTGTTTGTATTGTATTATTCGTTTCACATATTTCTTGAGTCTCAAATAACTACATAGAAGTGTAGTGATTACTAATTGTATGTTTCAGAAATAAAACAGTTATTGAAATATATTTTTTAATTTTATTTAAACATAATGTACCATTAGCCTCCTTAGGATCACGGTTCTAATTATGGTTCTAAAAATGAACGTTCACACTTGTAAAAACAGACAAATTAACTGTTCGTGCGACTTCATCTCAAAAGCGGACAGCATAATATATTTTACAGTACATATGGGGCTACTTTATAGCACTAGTGCGAGAAGTAGCATATTATGTTACTGTGTCGAACATTTAAAGGGCCATATGTACTGTAAAACGTTGTACGATACATGTGCGAATAGGTAATTCGCAACTCGTGTCGATTTAAAACACTCCCTTCGGTCGTGTTTTAATTTATCGCCACTCGTTTCGAATTTCCTATTTTTCGCACTTGTATCGTAATGTACTATATGCGTTTTGATTGATCACAACCTCAACTTTAAACTGCATATATCGCCCTTATCAGGCCGAGTTAGGAAAATTATGCGTCTACTTCGATGCGCATCGGATATACAGATTCTCAGGATAGTCTATCACGCTTCGTGTGTGTATTGTAATTCCTGCTGGAGAAGTGCTGCAAAGACAGTAATGAGTCACAGTGCGTCAACTCTAAAGTCCTAAAAAACCAACACAAATCGATATTAGGATCTAATGACTATCTTCTTTTATACAATTTAAGTCGGTGGCAAACAAGCATATGGCCCGCCTGATGGTAAGCAGTCTCCGTAGCCTATGTACGCCTGCAACTCCAAAGGAGTAACATGCGTGTTGCTGTTGCCGACCCTAACAGATGAATAGCTCAGTTAGAGAAACGGAACAGGCTCTGAAAAAATGATAGGTTTACCATACGAAGTAACAGAGGAGTCACTTAAATGATGACGCACTGTACACTTTTTATCATCTCAGTTTGGTTGTAATGTTATAACACGACTCACGTATCTTCCTTTAAATTTTTAGTATTTCCTATAGTTGTAATTGTAATGTGTATTTTAAAGTAATTATAGTTAACCCCTTTACTAAGTAGTTCAGTTGTCCAAACAACGTATGAAACACATCATGAGCGGGCCGCGCGGTACAGGCTTGCCTAGTGCGGGAACCACCAGTATCCCTAAATGTATTTAAATATTAGCCTAATATATTACTATTATTGCCAACTTTTCATTTCATTAACACTTAAATTTACCAACTTTTGTCTTTGTAATTTATGCTGATCGTGCAATAAAGTATTTAATTCTAAGTAGTACTTATTCAGTTCGATGAAATTTTAATCATATTCAATGCAGTACTAGTTGCATTTGTTTTTTCATTAAATTTTCAAACAAAACATTATCTACTCTATTTCTTATACACTATAGGTTCAAATTTTAGTAGCCCATTATGTATTTTTCTTTTGTATGGGTTGGCCTTAGAGGTTAAAATATTGAATTTGATTTAGTAAGAGTTACTTAACCCTTTTCCAGGCCGCACCAATCTACAAGGTTTTTCCAAAAAATCCAAATAATTTCCAATTAGTCAAGCTTTAATGATTCATTTGAAGACAAGTCACATTTCCCGAAAGTGCAATTTAATTCGAACCTTAAATCGGAATGCCACAGTTTAAATTCTGTTGGAGCATATGTGGTCGATAAATCGTACTATGCTTGGAAAAGGGTTAACCCTTATCGACGATGTAGTAAGTATGTACTTACTTATAGTTCATGAAAGTTTATTGAAACACTACCAGCATTTTTTTTATTAACTGACCATATGTGCACTTTGTCTTTGCAATAAGGCGAATTTGTAATATCCGCTCGGAGTACCCCTTACATTTCTTTAAAGTTGTTTTTGTTTTTTTTGACGTTTTTTTTTTATTGAACATTTAACAAAATATTATACATTGAAGGTACCTTAAATTAATATTTCGCCAAACTGTGGAGCAGTTTGTTGGCGGTGCGCTCAAAAAAAATCTTGAACTAAAAATATGTAGGTACAGTCACGTCTGAAAACATCGACACGATCGAAGTGCCAAAAATATGTATACACGACCTTATGGCCCATATATTAGGGTAGTGTATACATATTTTTGGCACTTTGTCCGTCTCGATATTTTCAGACGTGACCGTACACTAATTGTCAAATACGAGTAACAAATAGCATTAGGCACATAACCTATAAATGAATGCATTTGTATATTAAAAGGGCCTCTACGTATAGTATAGTATAGTATAGATGTATATCACCAAAACCAAAGTAAAAACAGTCATCGTCTCAGACATTAAAAGTGTCTCGGAATGAAACTTGCAAACAATTGACCGCGTAAACCAGGGGTGGTGAACTAATGGCAGACATAACAATAAAATCAGTTCGGACACAGTTTGGTCGACACCACAAACAATTGAATACATACAGGCTGTTCATTTAGTCACCTGCAATAATTTACGGGCTGAATACTCGTATATATGTCATACTGAGCAACTTTTACTATGGGACAAACCCCGAAATCGCGAAAAAAAACGACGTCGAGGAGAAGCTAGTTTTAAGATATAGGTACTATGGCAAACCCACTTTGTCAGTAGAAAAAGCGAAAAATTTAAATTTTGTATAGACCCTTTACGCCTACATTATTCTACTGACGGAAATGGCTTGTCAAACTATAATTGAGCACCTTATCTCATAGATCTAAAAGGCTTGTCTACAAAGTTGTGTTGTGTTCGTATACCACTAGTTGGCCATCGCTGGCGTAAACAATGACTGACGCGGTTCACCGGGTGGCTCTCTCCTAAATGATAATACTCCAGTTCACGCCACTTCGTTATGCCAGGCTAAGTAACACCTTGTTTATAGGACGTTGGCGTTTCTTAGGTCATGTTACGAGTAGAGGGGCGATTTTACTCATTAGAATGACAGGTCGGGACGCGGTGAAACGCGGCAGATAGGTAAGTCACCGGTAGACTACCTATCATGTTTGTATTTTGAGCAAATTACCTAACACGAATTTGCTTAGAGCTATGAGCGCACTTATAAATTGGCAATCATACAAAGAAATGTTACGTTTATACATAGGGCACAAACATATTGTAAGATTTGAAACATCTTTGTAAATTATTGCTTTTATTACATTTATTAGTGACGTTGTTGTTGTTTAAACATCCTGAATATTTTTTTATCCACCTATTTATTTGTGGTATTAGGATTACTCAGCCAAAATGGCAAAAACGAAACCCTTATTATTTCCTTATGTCCGTCTGTCTGAATGTCACAAACATTGTGCTCGATGTAAGTATTTTATAAGCCACATCACAGTGGCTGATATGTCTTAACATTAAAAAAAACATTATTTTTTGGCCACCTGTAACTAAAAGTGAAAAAAATCTACTTTATAGGTATTTAAAATAACTTCAATATTCCTAAAATTGTTTTATACAATACACAACCAACCTATTCACAAGACATTTTTTGCCAGATTAGCGTGGGACATTGGGACTGAGCAATAGGACAAAAGGAGGTACAAAACGAATGATTTCTAAAAGTATTTTCAGGCTGCATTACTTACTCAAAAGTTTACTTGCATCATGGCCGGTACAAACCTCACCGATAATCGCAAGCGATTTGCAATACATTGCGGCATTTGATCAATCGATTGAATCCATCGCTCCTACTTACCTGGCAATTATGCATTAATCGCATGCAAGTCTCATCATGTTGCAAGCTCTGGTCTGTAATTCGCAATGAGACAAATCGCTAGAAAGCGCTATGCAGGACGGCACCGTGAAATGCAATCTCCCGCTGGCTGACTACCAGGCCATGTCCAGGAAGTTAAAACCGCAAGAGTTATCATAGTGCAACTTTATGTTATAGAGTCGACACTTTTATCTTAGTAATAATTAGCTATCCCCCATTTTTTACCCGTAATTAGGTATGTGTTCATAGAATGTTTCGTTTTTAGTGTTATTTCATTTTTGTATTTTTCTTTTGTTACATGTAATAAGTTGTTTTACACACTGTTATTGAAGCTAAAATAATTAATAACATTATAATTTAGAGCAAGATAAACAAGTGCTCTGGGTCTCGAGATTAACGATGAGTCACTTTTGGTTTTATTTTAGTGTATTTAATTGTGTATTCGATGTATTGTACATGGTACCTACCTATGTACATTTAAGGGTGCGGCCACACATAACAGGATTCGGCGAATATTTGTGATGGCGTCTTTCGCTACCCAAGGAAAATGAAAGAAAACAATCATCACACCGAAGAATTAAATACACTGACCTTACATTTGCACACTATACAGTAAAATTCGTCCACCTTTGGTAATCACGGCATTCTCAATGTTTTATAAAACTACCTTGACACTTCAGTGTCATCAATGCTAATGGAGAGTTTTTTCACACTTTGACTGTAGCAAACAAAGGTGTCACATGCGCTTTGTTGCCTTTTAAGAACCTGTACCTCCACTCCTCCTCCTTTTAATGATACAGGAGGCAATCTAGTGCTCTCTATAAGAAAGTACTTACTCTATGTTATTTTATGTTTTTTTTTATTACTTATTAATTAAAATTTTATTTTTTTATTTAATGAATGTTATTATAAGATGAAATATTTTGAAAAGATGTGTCCCGCAGATTTTCTTGCCGGTTTCATATAGGGTTAGAGCCGGCGTAGCTTTATTTGACGTTCATAAGCGCATTGTAATATGCCTAATAGGTACTTGGAAATAGGTAATATTTATCTAATTTATCTTTATCTAAACGAGCGGATGAATCGCCTGATGGCAAGCAATTATCGTCGTCCATGGACAATTGGACATGTGTAACACCAGTTGCAAGTGCGTTGCCGACCTTTAAGATAGGAGTAATAAGCTCTTGAAGTGGTACTCGTATCGGTCCAGAAATACGTGCGACAGTTCATTCCACAATTCCCATACCGCAATCTGTTGAGAAAACCTCGGTAGAGTTCATTCCACAGCCGGAGAGTGCGCGAAAGCTATCTTACAGGCCCGGAACCGGAACTACAATTAGTAATAATGTAAGTGTTTAGTTCCGTATGATGGTTGCAGATGTGTAGCCTAGCGCAGGAGGGAGCGCTGGTTCGTACTAGTGATTTTCTAGAACTAAAGTTTAAAAAATCATTTCATATTTAAGTGGGGTAGGCAAACTAGGTAATGAGTTGTTTTTCGGTGAAGGAAGATATTATATATGCTGAGAACTGACTCATCTCAATAAGGCCTAGTTTAAAGCCCTCTGGGTTCAAAAAGTTTCATTTTGCTCTAGTTTAGCCGAAACCGAACCTTCGGCTGAAACATGATTTTTAGGTATGCCAAAATATAGTTTTGGCGCCTCCGAATCGTTCGACACTTCGGCAGTTTTTGGCTGAATCCGAACTTTATGCCGAAACTGAAACTGAACTTCGGTCGGACACTACTCTTCTGACGTTGCCAAAAACCGCGGCAAAAGCGCTAAGATGGGGAGGAGTTCCATATGACAATCCGCGGAGCCTTATTCATGAGGGTGCATTATAAAAATGATATCCGAATCACGTTAATTTCGTGCGCACTGCAACTACATTGAATTGGTATTGTATTGGCACTGAATTTTCATTTCTGAATGCAGCCCATAAATGGTGTAACAACAGTAAACGCCATACTTTCGGTTTCGTTATCCGTCTGATACCGCCGTCGGCTTCTCACGAGGACTTGCAAAATGTACGTAGTTTTGCGATAAGTATGCGTTCTATTTAATATGGGGTATGTATGTACTAAGTGTAAGTGCGCATTAGTATTATGTCGCACACACTTAAATCACGTAAGTCTTTAATGGCCTTAAACACTTAAATCCAGACCGGCTCAAGCGCTTGCTTAGATAAGGTCTTCAGACCTTGCAACAATCGGCATCCGATTTTAGATGATTACCGTCTAAGTACGTACGTGCATAGAATTCAATCGATAGGGAGCGTGCATGAACTGTAGGAGGCAGCACAGGAGCCGTCAGATTTTTGGCGCGAGGCGTAAATATGTGATGTTTTTTGTTCCGATGTAGCCCACAAGATGACAGAACCTACTATGCACAAGAAAACACGTGACGTATACATGTGCATGTTTATGGTTCCGATTCAGGCCACAAGATGGCAGACCCTCCAACGCGCACGGTCCTTATAGATCAAATGCCGATGGAATAGATATATCATGTATACTTAATATCTTTCTATAAGTACGTAATAGTGTCTAGAAGCGATGTAACATTTAAATAAATAAATATTATAGGACATTATTACACAAATTGACTAGGTCCCACAGTAAGCTCAATAAGGCTTGTGTTGAGGGTACTTAGACAACGATATATATAATATATAAATATTTATAAATACTTAAGTACATAGAAAACACCCATGACTCAGGAACAAATATCCATGCTCATCACACGAATAAATGCCCTTACCAGGATTTGAACCCGGGACCATCGGTTTCGTAGGCGGGGTCACTACCCACTAGGCCAAACTGGTCGTCAATTTAACATTTAACATTAATAATCCATGGATTATATCTTAGGGTTGCCATACGTCCTGTATGCGTAGGTATCTCGGGAAGGTCGCCATATTTAAGTATCGAGTCCCGTATTTTTACCTGTCCCATTTTTGTCCCGTATATCAATCAATATGTACCGCTGTAGATAGTTATAACTGGTGTGTATGTACGCAGGGAAAGGGAACGTTATTACGTTCCGACATTATGGAAAACGTCCACCAGTACCACTGTTGACTTGTAATTTACCATTAGCGGCGGAAAACGAAAGTACCTACGACTTAGCTAAAGTGTAGTTTGACTTCTTAAATAGTCAGGTTTAAGTTATTCGCAAAACGAAAATACCTGGTATGAATATATGTTAATCCTATATTATTTAGCTTAGTTCTTAATATAGTACTTAAGTTATTGAAATTTCCAGTTATCGTAGCAATCGAGCGCCTTTCTCCAGCCGTAGGAGCGTTATTCCAATGCGGGTGAGTTGGCAGTTCAGAAGATCCAGAGTAGTGGGTACTTCAAATTAAAACATATAACATAATTACTCTTTATTGTGCACCTCTAACAATTTAAAGAAACACAGTACAGCTTAAGCCTTAAGGATAGAGAGCAATGGTAATAGTGCTTATTATCTAAGTTATTAACAGCTTTCGCTTTGCTGAACCCAATCACAGGACAACCAGCTTCTTATATCAGGAAGAATGATTGTGTAAAGCCCATCCTGTCCTGGGTTCGCTGGGACCAGCCAATCGTATCTACTTGAAAATTGTAAAGGGACGCGAACTGGATTGTTAGGTACACATTTCGTGGACATGGTTACTCTGGAGCTCGAAAGCTCTACTCGCCTTCGAGCATGGGAATACATGTCAGAGCTGTTTCCAAATCTTACACCAGTATATATAAGACCTCCGATTACTTACAGTTAATACGCATCTTGAGGTTCAGCTTGTACCAGAAGACGTGAAGAGTCGAGATATATTAGTTAATTTGTTCAGTCGCAATATCGTTAACACTGTATCGGTTGGGGCAAGCAGTTGCGACAGGATAGGATGGATAGATATTGCAAATATCTGTGTTGGTAAACATACTCGGTGCAGAAGATAACTTAAGCGTGTATATGCCGCATAACACACCACAACATTTACGATGATCTATTGGTTTACATTGTTATGTTCGTACTTGTATCACCTTGAATACAATTGCACCTCGCCCGAATGCGTGTTAGATTGTATAAATAGTGGCTTAACCAGTGTTGAAGTCTAATTGAAATGCTGGTGAGTGCCGAAGCCCAACACGTACTGAACGCGATTCCAGGAAGATGCCTTTGCTACAAGCTCTTCAATATCGAGCTGAGAATAGGGTACACATGGTGAAAACGGCCCAACTAAAAAATCTGTATATACATATTTATGTTGACTGTTTGGCGTTGCAGAGTAAGGGGACGGACGTAGTAAAAAGGTGCAATTTTATTGCGCTCATATCAATGCAATATTTCAAATATAAAAGGATTTTTACGCTTGATCCGTTTTGCTATGCTGCCCTGGAATTCCTCCCTACATATATCAGAAGCCTGTCTAGCGATAGAGGACGCGATGATATGCGATGTTAGGTACTGAAGATATCGCTTTTTGTTGTGGGAACCGCAAACGTTTAAGACATTTAATATTGTTGACAATTTCACCTTATTACACAGCCGTCGCCAACTTACGAGTAATATAGCTATTGCGATAATGTTTGGTACCTACATTCGAAAGCGGTGCAATATTAATTTGTTTTTAAAACGATAGCCTAAAATTACGTAAAAGTAAATCGAAAATGTAACAGCAACTGGCTGTTCGGTTTAATGCATCAATTATTTCACTCAGATCCAAATGACGTAACTGAAATCACGCGATTTTACGCTACCAAGCGACGAGGTGCTGTCGTCACGGAAAGAAAATAACTTAAATAACAAGAACCGCGAGACAAAAGCAGTCCCCGTGACGATGGTAGTTACAGTATCTATTAGGTAGGTCTAGGTACTATTTCGCTCAAAAGAGGTTGGCAAAGAAGTTGCCAATTTGCCATGTGATTTGCTTGTAGAATATTTTAAGGCTTAAAACTAGTTTATATAAGGTGTGCTCCCGGTTCCGGTTTTCTAATACAAAATCACTCTCAAACCCGATAATTCGCGATATTTCTCAAGATATTTAACAATGCAACAGACGTTAGGACAGAGACGAACCATAAGGGTTCCTTTTTACCTTTTTTGGTACGGAACCTTATATGGATACTTTACAGGGCGCACAATATGTTTCACGTACTCTGCTATAGCTGTCCCTGATACAACTTAAATATCCTTATTTAGCAAATCACAGGGTTATATTTATATTAATCATTAGGTGCACATAATTCATAAGCAGCACACATATTTTCTCAGCGCAACAGAGTATAAGGCGCGTACCGCAACAAACAAACAAACACATGGCGGTTGTTACTTAAACAGTTAAAACCGCGTTGCGGTCGCCCTAACTAGAGACAGGGACAAATAATAGTAAAGTCTGTGTATGATGTTGAGTTGATCATAAAAGTGACTATACAAGTATACATATAACAGGGGTCGGAGTGGACACAGTTAGATAGCGTTAACACCGTTCGTTGAGAACACCTCATATATTTTTATCTACACACATATCATAAACCTTCTATGATGCATTAAAAAACTGTAGATTATGGCTCGCAAAATATAGGTAAATGGCGATATACATTAAAATCTAACAAGCCGTTGACATTTGTGCTTGATAGAAATATATAAATGTTAACAGAGGTTTGCTAAGTTTTGTAAATTATTTGTGAGAACAACTTTCTTATCTGTGAGAGAAAATGTTATAATTACGTAATAATAACATGAAATTCGATTTTATAATGACATTCACATTTCGAACATCTCTGAAAAACAAAGAAAGATTTGATTTAACATGAGTTCAATGTCAATAGAGATGACGTTTTATTCAAAATGACAGGTCAATTGAAAACAGTGTGATCAATGCCGCAATGGCGGTCTTAACATGTATACGGTTTCTGAACACAGCATAGGGAGTTAGGGAGGTTATACTCGGTGTAGATAAAGCCGTATATGTAACTGTAATAATGGTGGAGATCGTAGATCAAGGTGCTTTAAAAAAGCTGTATTAGGGCCTGAAAAGCCCAGGTAAGTTGAATGTGGTGGCGCTATCTACAAGAGTAATATGGAATACAATTTTTTATGTGCATTGACAGTCTTTGATATTTACTTGTCTCTGCTAGACACAACTACCATGATAGTTAAGAAGATCTGGAAATATTTATTGTTTACCTGTGTCGTATTATGAACATAATATATACTATATTGACTAATTATTGTTTTGTAATTTGCTTCATTGATCCTAATTCCAACCGTAGTTCCTGCAATCAAAAATAATTTTATAATAATAAAAGATTTTGCAGTCTATATACAATTAAAGATGCGTTCCTCGTTATTGTTATATATTTAACTGAGTTTCAGTCATTGTAAGGCGCGTTGAAATCTTAACACACCCGAGCGACATTAATACCTACGGGTAACTCTGATAACCCTGCTCTGATTGTATCTCTGCTCCTGCAATTTACAATACTCAATTATCGTTAACCTAAATATGATTATGAGTGTGATTGCTAAATTGTATTGATGAGGTTATAGTGTGTGTTAAAGATTTAAACGGGTCAATTACTATAAACTAGCGACCTGACCCGGCTTCGCACAGCTTACACAAAACCTTAACAAATTATACACCTAAACCTTCCTCAAGAATCACTCTATTGACAGGTAAAAACTGCATGAAAATCCGTTCAGTAGTTTTTGAGTTTATCGCGAACATACATACATACAGGCAGGCGCGGCAGAGGACTATGTTTTATAAAATGATATAACCTTCTACTTCTAATCCGGCCAATTATGAACTCAGCACGCTTCCACATTGCAAAGAGGCGCCATAGAGCACATGCACGTATTACTTTACGAGAACAACGAGATTAACTGTCTTTGTTATTGACTAATCTCTGCTCCTGCAATTTACAATACTCAATTATCGTTAACCTAGATATGATTATGGGTGTGATTGCTAAATTGCATTGATGAGTTGTAGTTGATGGGGTATCGAGGCATATATACGGCATTTGTATTGCGCCGTGATTTAGAGTTAGACCAAGCTAAGTTCACAGCGATTTTGACAGCCCAAATTATCACGTAGTCATTATTTTTTGGTAGAAGTTTGACGTTTAACCTCTTGGGGTTCAATGTCCTCATACTAGTAAGTACACATTACCACCAATGTGTACTAATAAAAGGACATTGAGTTGCTTTTGTTTTGTTTTGTTCGATTATAATACAAAACAAATTCAACTCTATTTTCTTATACTATAGATTCAAATTCGATTGCCAATTTTCCTTTCAAAGGCTATCAAAATCGCTGCCAACTTAACTTGGTCTAACTCTAGTAATGTCGGTTGGCTTTATGTTATTCAATATTACCTACCTATGTATGTGAAACATTCTAGAAAGACGTCTGTACTGATCTTAATCAAATACAGGTACAGCTACCACACTGCACTGAATATTGTTGACAAGTAATTGAATTTATTTTATACAAATTGCTAATATTGATACCCGAGTAAGCGAAAGATACCAAAATTTAAAAGTGGAATGAGCTTGAGGTTTACGAGGGTTTCAAGGAACGGGGGTTAAACAACAACACATCCATCATCATCACTTATCAATCCTACCAGGCAACATGAAAGAACACTTGCATCAGATTACTTTGCCAGTCTTGTGAATAAAATGCAACTTTCTCGTCCGTTTTTGAAAAATAAAGGGAGGCTTTACGAGTTGGTATAAGTGAAAATAATGTTTCATTTAATTTGACCATCGGTGGACCTTATCTTTGCTGTAGGATTTGCGAAATGTCAGTTAATAGTGTGGATGATGTTGATACCTACCTAATAAGTCTGTAATAAAACTAATAAACAAGCCAAGTAATGCAACGTGTTTTGACGTAATAAATAAGTTTATCTCCGAGGGAAATGCGATACGCCGCGACGTATGGCCTATCCCAACTTTCACGTACGTGGTTTGCTGCACTGCTTCGAAAGGGCGAATTTTGGGGATAATATAACGTGCCTTACAACTTTTTAAGTGTGTACGAGTAGTATTGTGTTGTAATCGTAAATACTTTATTCTTGGTTGTATTGAATAAGAAAATATTAAGTATGCGCCAAGATACATTTTATGTACGAGACACTTTTTTGGAACTGACTTGGACCGCTGTATGCTGAAAAGGCTCTGCTTCTGCTTAGTTACATTTTTTCCATCGTGCTACTCCCTGCTGGGGTGTAGGGCTTAAACCATTTTCTTCCACTGACTCCGGTCCTGGGCAGCTTGGGTAACCTCCTCCCACCCCATCTCCAATACACCCAACTCTTGCTCCACGAAGCGGCGCCAAGTAAATTTAGATCAGGACCAGGACCACTTTGGATAGGTGGTGTCAGGCTCCCTGAGGATATGCCCAATCCAATGCCATTTGCGCGTTTGGATCTCCTTGTGTAATATGTATATGATGATATGAAACAGAGTAGTGCTTCTAAAAATGGCTGATATGTTATTTTTTGCTCCCTATCTGCTTCATACTAAATCCTAGGAGCAAATAAGGAATCGCATCCGGAACACCACGCTACGCTCTACAACTCAAATACTTAATAGATTTGGCTCGAAAAGCGGCCAGGTTAAGTGGTACATGACTGGTGATGTCTGCCGCATGCCGAATGACCTGTGAGCCAAGATAGCCGCGGAGTTGATGCCCCGCGAGTCAAACCGAAGATCCGACAGATTTTCTCAGGGATGGCGGGTTAACTTGGACTGGAGTTTTAAGAGAATAACTTTGAGATCCTAACCGAACGTACGTACATTTATTATGAAATTTCCATTTCGGGAGAAAACGATTTCCACTAACTATGTAATTCTTAACAAGTCACTTTGAATTTGATGTCGATCACTTCTACATAATATATTCTACTAATATTACATAATATTCTAATTTACGAATACGTTCGGTTAGGATTGCAAAGCTATTCTTCCCTCTTAAGAGACTGGCCAGATGTTGCTCAAAATCAGGAGGAATAGAAGAAGAGTGGGGAAGGCCTCTAACCCACTAGTGGGACACAATAGACTCGCAATGATAATAATACTTATCTGCTTCTACAAGACCTTATGAAATTATTGTGAGAGCGGTACTTAAAACATAATGATCTTTTCCACATTGGTTTATACCTCTATACGAAAAAAATCTAAACAATCAACTGTGTAAGTTGAGTTACCTAACTATTTTTTTAATCTCATGATCAAATTACTCACATATTGTATGTCTGCAAACGTTTCTACAATTTCTCCTTATCTCTTATGCGTCAAGCAAAGCAAACATACAAAAATAGAAGTGATTATACTTAGAAAATATTGTGAAAGACGCTTAGTATTCGTCATGCGTGCGCTATATCGTCGGCTTTACGCCACCTCAGGAGCCCTATCTGCACCGGAAAAGGTTGCTTTGCTAATAAAATTATGCAACTTGTAAGATACGAGTTTAACGAAGTATTATTTCTGGCGTCTCTAGTCTTAGGTTTCAATTGTTTTAGGGTAACGCACTCTAAGTTGACGCTACAAAAGCACAGGGTGCGTAGCCAATGTGCCAATCGTTAACGGTCCGTAGCGAACGAAACTGTCACTGTTGCACTAATATGGAAGAGATAGAGAGAGATAACTACGCTACGCAACGGAGCGTTAACGATTAGCACGTTGAATAAGTACCCAAGTGAACATAAGCAGTAGTACAGTTTTTTATTTATTTATTTATTTAAGCCTTTACGTATAAGGCACAGGGAATATATTTTCTCTATTCAAAGTGATAGGGTTCAATTTTGCATAGTTCCTGACACCCTTATGCCTTATAAAAGGTTAATCTTTATTGCAAAAAGCTAGAAAAACTTATGGTACAAAACTTAAGGGCCTTAATAAAAGCAGAGAGATTGTGGGCGCTGCTGCTACTATTACTACTAACAAAATTAAAAACGTGAAGCTACATTAAAATTTAACATACATATGCAAGAAAAAATAATAATATATACGATATGACGACGACCGGATTAGCCTAGTGGGATGGGTAGTGACCCTGCACCGGGTTCGAATCCCGGTAAGGGCATTTATTTGTGTGATGAATCATGGGTGATTTCTATGTATACATATAAGTATGTATTTATCCATATACGTATGTGTATCGTCGCCTAGTACCCATAGTACAAGCTTTGCTTAGTTTGGGGCTAGGTCGATCTGTGTAAGATTGTCCCCAAATATTTTTTTTATTTAAATTATGTAAGGTTGTTACTAAAACTCCTAATTAATGTTACAATTTCGTAGAGCCTACCATGCAATACGTATACTCAGGGCTAGGACAATACAATACCGGTTGAGCAATACGTTTACTTTGATAAAATAAAATGACTTTCTATTAACATTAAAATTACGTTTTCGACTAGCCTCAGGAATTGTAAAGTTAATTGAAACATTAACACATTTAATTATAAAGAATTCATACATGTCAGCATTAATTATACATCTAAAACTAATAAGATTATAATAATTATATTATTCAATAAAATTTGGTCACTGTCATAAAATAAAAAAATAATAACAGTCATAGCATATGAACAAAAAAGAAATAAACATTCAAATTAAATTAAATTGTCCTCCTCGCACTCTAAGTTGACGCTACAAAAGCACAGGGTGCGTAGCCAATGTGCCAATTAATTAATAGCGAGACATTTAAATTAAATTAAATAGTCCTATATCTTATAACTAACAGTTGTAATTTACAAAGCCGGAGTGCAGACGGATCCATCTACGCATCATCGGTAAATTCCACCTCCCGGCATTTAATATATACAGGGACCTACATATTATAAACGTATAATTTTATACTTTGATTTAAAGATCCAGGCTTGCCTGGTGCAATAAGCAAGGACATTCATACCCTCTTTATTTTATTAATAACATTTAATATTCATTTAAAGAAAAATATCATAAAGAACACACACATGAAGAATATCTCTATACACCGTGTTTTTTTTTGATTTGCGTTAATTTCGAGGGTGCATTCCTGAGCTTAAATTAAGTAACTTTCTCAAAGACACCGATATTCTAATTAACTCCATTTCGGAGATAATCAATCATTAATTTTTATCTTATAAGGCCTTTACGAGCGTGTACACTTGCCTTAGGGCCTGTTTACTTATTGATTAGTGTTTAGTGCGAGTTCATACATTTACTACTAAACGTAAGTACTATCTCGGACGATCGACGTTCGAAATGACATATTGATATGTCACAGTTTTCAATTGTTTGGTTGAGTTAAATGTAATGCCCGTTTTACAACAACGCTATATGCAACATTTAGTTACTTTTTATAAAAATAAAAATAGTAAAAAAAAACCAAAAAAATTTTTGTTTTTTTTAAATTAACTAAGCCATTTAGTTTCCTTAAACGTACTTACCGATACCCCGAAGTTAACGAAATTCAATAAAAACACGGTGTATAGATAGGTAGGTAATATGTAAGTAAACTTATTAGATTAAAGGCAAGCACTGCTCGATAACTTTTCGTACGTAAGTAGGTATAAATATTTTACGAACGAGGAAAGTTATTGAGGTTAAAGTTAAACCTCAATTGCCGAAGGGCGAATTCCTCTGAGAGTAAAGTTATTATACCATACAAGTCAGCAATTTGTTATTGAGTTTAATATTGAATAGGTACCTATATGCACATTCGTACCGTAATACAATAACACTACTTTGCTCGACTTTTTCATCAATCCAATTGAATAACAAATAGTAGGCAATGGATACACTTTGTCATGGAGGAATGTTTTTATTAGTCATATTCTCATAATGGTAATGTTATGGTATGGCACAGCCAAGTATAGAGAGATTTCGGATATTATTTGTCTTTTCTGTTCCCTATTGTTATGAAATCAAATACTTTTTATTGCGATAAACATGGTATACATAAGACGGTACATTATTGTTAAGTAGCAATACATGTTTTGACTAAACATGTAACAAATGGCATGCAAAATTAAATTATGTAATATGTATTGTGTTACAGACATAAAATCAGGCAATGAATATTTTATTTTTACACAGGTCGAAACTATGGGTATACCGGTATCTCAGACTAAGCAGAGGCTCCTGGCACACGGAGCATAAGCGTGTTAAAGACACGTAAGCGTATCGTAATACGCGCGTAGAACGAGAGCGCTACGAGCATGAACAAGTTCAAACAAGTTCGCACGCGAAACGTCGTAGTAGCGTATGAGATTTCTGTCGTCATTACGACAGGCGTAGCGTAATACAGGCGTAAAAACAAAACTTCTGACATAATCAAACATAAAAAATCTTCTTTATCTGACGAGAAAGTAAGATCGTCGATACATCCGCCGAAGACATCTGATGCCAGTGACGCCAAGATATCAATTAATGAGATTTCACTTTAAAAACGATTACCTACGCTTACGCGACGCTTGGTGCCTAGAACTTTACGAGTCTCGTACTCGTTACGCTTACGCTCCGTGTGCTGAGTAGCAAGTGTGGCAATGTCCTCATTCATGACAAATTTCTATGAAAATATGACGTTTATAATGACACGGACTGTAAGAAAATATTTACCTAACTAAAAATAACATCAACTTATTGCAATATTTAATGGCGCATCAGCCAAAGTAGGTACTCCACGAAATTGCTCATTGTAATCTCCAGAATAGATCAGCGGGTAATGCGTGAAGCAAAGATGACGAAAGCAGCCATTAATTAATACGTTGTGTGATAAAACATGCTCTACATAGCCGCTTGCAATGAACAATGTCGCGTGCATAGCCTGAAATGTTAAGTAACCAACGATTGTCTACTAAGGTTTTACTAATAGGAAAAACTTGAGAAATGTCCGGTTATTTGATGTCGAATGGCGACAAAGGAATGGTATTACAAGAAAGCAACCCCTTTGAGTGGGGCTCATGGCTTCAGAACTGAAAGTACCTACAGACGGTAATAGAAGCTTGCTTTATAATTGTGTCGATACATAACATTAAAAGATTTTTTCCCAGAACATTTTGTCTGTACGGGTATTTCATGGAAAGGATATATTTATTCTTACTTCCCAGTTTCACGCCACTTACGATGCATTTCCAAAATCTTCTATACAGAGTGAGCTGGTGTTCTACAAATTCTCTACGAATAAAACATCTTGACATATTTTAGTAAACTGAAATAGATGCTATATACGAAAGAAGTGACCACAGCCTCCAGGCTTTAGAGTAGATAATGGCTCCTCTACACGATGGGCCATTGTGTAGAAAAGGCAGTGGTGTCGGTGTTTCGTACGCATATCAAAGGTAGTGGGCCAGCGATGGTGCATACGCATCTACACGTGACCCATTCGTCGTGCTCTCCCACCCAATATTTAATAAGGAACCTATGACCGTGTAAAAGGTCGGAAGTCGGAGTCACACTTGTCTTCCGACTCGGACTTGTCTTTTGACCTCCGAACATGCTCTTGTCACGAACCAGATATATACTTATGCACGTATACCCCCCCCCCCCCTTCCCCTACCCCTATCCCCCTAATACCCCTATTCGTTTCAGTCAGCACAGCAGATAAGATAACGCTTTATTTAAATGAATAGCTACATAATAAGTAGAGCTTTTCGGGCGAGTACCTACAGAAACAGGGAATTGATAAGAAATGCAACTTCGATCTTGATATTTGCCGCAGAATCCTTACATACCAGACTTTTGCGAAAGTTACATTGACTTAACGTTGAGCCTTGTGTTTTATCATAACCAAACCGGATCTCCTCAATAAAATGGTGGCTGGCATATGGCAAGCGCCACCTCCGAAGACGCTGGCTCAGGCAGTTCAGGCACCCGGGGGTGAAACGGGCGCCTTTGTTTACCTTTAAAGGCGCACCGTAAAAAAGTGGATCATGTTCGACCGGACCCAAGTAGAAAGTGAAACCGCTTTGTCGAAAGGTTGCTATAAAAATTGTAGCAGCCGCTAAAGCGAGTTCAGTCGAGGCGAGCGCGCCCTCAAGTGACGTAGTGCCAACATCGCGGTGGAAAACAATGGTCAGTTGCATTTCACTTTCGTTTGTTTGTTTTTTTAGGAACGTGATGTAATCTAGCCTTTTTGCCAGTGTCGTTCGCTAACGTAAATAAATCGGTTTTCTTCCACGTACTGTTTAAGTATTTTGTTTCTTGTTTTGGATTTTTGTAAAGAATTTCTTGAGGTAATCTTATAATTTTCGAGTGCTTATTTTCAGAAAAAATACACACATTTTATACATTACATAATTACATTAACTAACATTACTATCTTACTGTTTTTTCTACCTATTGATTTTTAAGTAGATAGGTACATAGATAAGCTTAAAGAACTTAACATAGTTATGGAACTCTCATTAATGTTTTATCATCAAACAAAAAACATAAAATTTTTAATTGCTACTAATCATAATCATCTTTTAGGCATAATCACCTACTTCAATAGGTACTATAGTGAATAATAGCTGTTGCATTGTTATAATGATGTACCTATTGCGTGTTAATTAGTTCGTTAGTAGAGCGTAAACACAAGGCCGCCCGAATTAGCACTTTACACAAAAAAACTTGCAATTCACCGGTCTACTATAGAAATGTTTTCATAATCTTAATTAAAAGTTCTCATGTTCATTGGACATTGTCTGAGGGAATTATGCATTTTGTTTTATTATTTCCCACGTTTCATTTAATTTTTCAACCAAACTTAGAATACCGTGATAAGTAAGTCATTAAATCTAACAACTACAGAGTGAATCTTAGTGACTCTTTTTTTTATTGATTCTAAATATCAAAATATGATTAAAAGGGAAAGTAGGGAAACATACTAAAGGTTGCTGGTTGCTCTAGTTCCGAGAATGATAAATAGTTTCGTTATAGGAATAAAGGTGGTAATAATGTGTACACAATAACTGGTGTCCGACCGAAATCATGTTTCGCACAGCACGGCGGATGTCATTCCAGATCTAGAACAGAGAAGGAAGGAAGGACCCAAATGGGGAAGTACCTCCACCTTACAGAAAACCGCAGACAACATTACACTAGACCCTACTCATATAGTGTTGTTCCTGCCGGTGAGTAAGGTTGCCAGAGCTCAACGAGGGTGCGGAGTGTTAGGGTCGGCAACGCGCATGTAACTCCTCTGGAGTTGCTAGCGTACATAGGCTATGGACACTCCTTACCATCAGCCGGGCCGTATGCTTGTTTGCCACCGACGTAGTATAAAAAATGGTTCGTTTTCTGCTTAAAACTGTCGGCCGAGCCGAAACTGTATTTTGATATGTCCGTTCAAAGTTTTCGTTTCGGTAGGGTTCGCCATAAAAATCATGTTTTGGTCGAAGGCTCGGTCTCAGCAAAAAATCCGGTGTCGGTCGGACACCAACAAAAACACATACCTAGCCGGATTACCTTCCTACGTCCGTATATCCCCATAGTGTGAAAAGTTAAACACCCGAAAGTTCATTTATATAATTTCAAAAAAAAAAACTATCATTTCACTTTTGTAACTTTAGATCTCGTTACTAACTTATCTCAATGATTACGATCGTGATTAAACAGGTACTAATTGATTTAATAACCAACATTAAACTAATTTATCAAACATAAATTGAGCAGGTATGATTCATTTTTACTCAATAAGTAACTTATCACTTCCAGGTTACCAGGCCAAACAATTATGGAATTAAATTGAATCAAAACAATCTGTCACAGACACAGCTATTCCAATTCCAATTAAAATACAATCAATTCAATAACGCGCAAAAACTCAGCCTTGATTCCGTTCAAGTAATATATTTTTACAACATTCGGTTCCACAATCAACCTTGGTTTTCTCAAGATATTATTATTATAGTTATTGCTTGCATTCTGTCCTTTCACTGGACGGAAATCAGCGAAGGCGAGCAGGAACCGAGGGCGTAGGCTGAAACTTGCTCTTGGTTTCAACCGGTTTATAGCTCCTTGTAGGGCGAGTTAGGGCGTACTTTAAACCTTATAGGAAACTTATCACGGTTGATATCGGCATGGGCTTGATAAGTATATTTTACAGTTTCGCTTTCTGGGGAGTGGCAATCTGATATCAGTATGACAATAGAACAATTTAACAATATGGTCAATTTTATTATAAACATAGAGCCCCTAAGACAGTAAACACTTTATACAAAACTTTAGTACCTACCCAATTAAACTCTCTAGACTACTTTAGAGTATAAGTGCTCAATTAAAAAAATAGTTTTTGCTATCGGTGCATGAGATGAAAACTTGCTCTTTTTGGGATGCCGGTAATCTAATTATAACTTAATTGATTTAATTAACTCAAATTCGAACTTTATTTCTTTGTACGAAGATTGCAAATTCCCACGTAACAGAGTAAGATATGAGTCTGTGAAAATTACATCTCAATGTGAATGTCTCAGGTATGTTAATCCGGTAGATATGTTGCAAAAACTAAGGTCAAGTTCTAGGTTTGCAAGTACGTGGATCGTGATTTGAGTCAGATTAGCGTGGTTAATGTAGTTTTTTTCAACACAAGACAGTTTTCGGCTAAATTAATTTAGTCTTTTAGAAACATATTTAAATAATTAGTGTCTACTAACAATAACGCAAAAAAAGTTAATGTAAGGGCTCTACCTAACCGTCTAACCTAACCTAACCTACCTAATAGCAATTACATGTATACACGGTGCTCACGAGGAACCCAAAAGATTTTTACCACGTACTTCTGAGGCCAAAAGAAGGAAAAAATGTTATATGAGTTTCAGTAAATTTCGCCAAAAAAAATTTTTTTTTTCAAGTTTTGAACGTATTTGTACATAAATATCAATAAGGATATTTAGACTACGCCCCATAATGGCATCATCGCGATCAAAAAGGCGTTTCCACTAAGTTTTTTACATTGGTATTAACTCTGAATCTAAGCGAAATCCAGAAAAGATTATATGACATTTTAGTCTCTAAATGTGACCACACAATACACTGTCAAAATCTTTCGGTTTCCTCATGTAGCACCGTGTATATTTTTTCTATAACAACAATTGTCTACATATACTCTGGCAAACCCATTTTGTTCGTATAAAAAGACGCGAAAACAACTTAAACATATTCGTACAGTCTATCCGATTACGTTATCATCTAAATCAAAGTACCGCACGTTATTCAACCCAAACCGCTTAGTTATCCCGACCACGAAATCGAATCTACATCTACTTACTTTCTAAACGCAAATATCATTGTGTTGCTACAATTTCAAAAGTAACAGCAAACATGGCGGAACATTTTGGCGCCAAATCGGGCATGTTAGTTCATAGCTCGAGTTCTTAAGACCAGAGTAACGGGATCTGTAAACCGTTTAACTAGGCTAATAGTTAAGTATCGAGTTTCCGATTGAGGGGTTCAAATCTTAATTAAGTAGCCCGTTGGTTAATCTATATTAATCCGTCAATCACAATGGACATGTCGTGGCTTGTAATTTTGCAAAATACAGTATAGGTATTTCCTTCTTTAATTTCATGTCAAGTACCTAATATATATAGGGCGACGGCCACACGGAATTTCAGAAAATTTTACCACACAATATTAAAATTCAAAACCGGTAGAAGTAATATTGTTAGTCAATTATAAAATTAGGAAAAAAAATATTCATTCCCGTTTTTAATTTTACCCTGTATACGTCGGTAATACTTAATGCCTTTTTTTTATACTACTTCGGTGGCAAACAAGCATACGGCCTGCCTGATGGTAAGCAGTCTCGGTAGCCTATGTACACCTGCAACTCCAGAGGAGTTACATGCGCGTTGCCGACCCTAACCCCACCCCCCTCGTTGAGCTCTGGCAACCTTACTCACCGGCAGGAACACAACACTATGAGTAGGGTCAAGTGTTATTTGGCTGCGGTTTTCTGTAAGGTGGAGGTACTTCCCCAGTTGGGCTCTGCTCTAGATCTGGAATGACATCTGCTGTGCTGTGCCCTACCACACAAGGCGAGATGACATTCACATTGCCCATACCTCTCTTTTTGCCTTTTAACGAACAGATTTATCAGATGGCCCTTTATAAGGGGGTCTATTCTGTGTACGAATATGACAAATATTCTTAAATCGCAGATCAAACTTATACTGGTTTTAAATCCTTCAACACGCGCGTAACATGTCTAAATGACAACCACGTTACGTAAAGTAATTTCGCTTTTAAAGAGACAGTTTGAAAGCAAAATGCGAGTGACTTGCAATTGAAAATATTCTCAACTCGTTTACAAGCGGCCAGATAAGGTTAAACAGACAACTTATTTGCTATTGACGCACGAATTGAAAGTTGCTGAGGTAATACGAAACCATTGCGGCCAATGACGGTACTTAGCACGTAATGTTACGTAGTAGTCGTTCAATAAGGGACTCGACTGTATTAGGCCAAATTGTGTTAGATAGGTACGACTACAGTCTCCATGATACGGAACGGTCAAATGCGCTCAAAAAAATCTGAACGTTCTTATAATAAAAGATCAGATAAGATATCATATACTGTATTTTATTGTTACTGTATTTATTTATTTTTATCTTTTAAATGTATCGTATTTGTGTTTTATAATAAATAATAAATAATAATAAATAAACGTTTATTCACATTTCATGCCTTATAAATATTTACAATATACTTCTGCCAAACCACAGAGTGGTTTGTTGGCAGACGAAGCTCCTATAATATGCAAGCATGTAGTCTATATGTTACTTATATTTTTATCTATTTAACCTCTTACCGCATGCGCAGCCCTATATGGCAATTATAATATTCAATTATATTGATAGCTATTAAAGTTTATTTTTAAACAGATATAATACTTTTGTTTACGACATGAAGTAAGGGGTTAACGCTACAATCTGATCATACAGTATAAAAATGCAGTGCATGTATACAATTTATAGCGGTTGTATTTTACCTTTTATTTTATTTAATAGATTGTTGCTAAGTTTCTTTTTAAAGGTTCGTTTTGTTATCCTTTTGGTCTTCAAATCCGATGGTAACTCGTTATAGATCATAGGGACTAAATATTTTCTACATCTCTGGCCAAAATAATTAGTAAAACTAGGTACTAGCAATTTATTATTATCTCTGTTTCTTATTAACCTTTGATTGACAATAGGTATTTTAAACTCATCATTATACATTTGTTCCATAGCTAAGAATAACGTGACTTTTTCATGAACTGGTAAAATTTTACATTCTAAGAAGAGTTGTTCATAGGTAGTACTTTTACATTTAAATTTAGTTTTTTTGTCAACCATTAATTTCATGAATCTAATCTGCAATGCCTTTATCTTATCTAGATACGTTTTAAATGTACGACCGTAGCTTGACAGCCCATACGACAACAGTGAATCCACTAGAGCATAGTACACTGCATACATAGTGGCCCTATTTAAAACGAACTTCAGATGGTGGAATTTTACAAGTACTGCTCTTAATTTATTGCATAAGCCATTAACATGTGGCTGCCACGAGAACTTATAGTCTACAAGCAAGCCCAAGTACTTGTATTGTTCCACAACCTGAAGCTCGACACAGCCGCATGCGACCCCGGCCGGCCGCGCACTGTGGAGGCAGTCGAAACTGTGCCCCACAATGCACGGCGGCCTGTACCTATCTCTAGAGTAAGGTGACCGTATGCACATACATTTTGTTTTCGCAATATTAATAATAATACCGTTATCATGTGACCATTTAATAATATTAGTTAAGTCTTCCTGTACTCTATTTTCTATTAGGCCTAGGTCCTTATCCGCGTATATTAGACAGGTGTCATCTGCATACATGTAAACACTACAGTTTTTGACAACATTACACATACTGTTAACATGAACTATGTACCCAACTGGCCCGGTTACCGAGCCGGTCGGCACGCCGCAAGAGACATGCGCAGGCGCGCCGCACTCGCCTCCCACGGCCGTGCGCAAGGTTCGACCCTCGAGGTATGCGCGAAGCCACCCGTGGAGTGGACCCGCGATTCCACACTCTTCCATTGCCTGAAGCAGCTGGCTGTGGCCCAAAGTATCAAAAGCTTTTTTGAAATCAATAAAGACCACAACCACCTGCTTCCGCTGGTCTAGAGCCTCGTTGACCTCGTCAGTAAACCGACCCAGCGCGGTCGCCGTGCTACGCCCTCGACGGAACCCATGTTGCGACTGTGCGATGATATTATTTTTTTCTAAAAAACTACTAATTTGTGCTGTCAAGTATTTTTCTAATATTTTATTAATGACTGATAAAATGGCAATAGGGCGATAGTTTGTATAATCAGTATATGATCCTTGCTTAAATATAGGCCTTATTATTGCTGCTTTTAATAGCTCTGGGTACATAGCTTTTGTTACACACAGATTAATAAATTTTGCCAACACCGGACTAATTTTTTCACTTAAATATTTTACATCTCGAACTCTGATCTGATCTAATCCAGGCGACTTTTTTTCACTTAAATTATGAATAATTTTCTTTATATCGTTAGATTGCGCCTTAACAAACCTTAATGATACTTGACTATTGTTTATATACTTTGACCTATCTAAGAACTTGACATTACAGTTATGCCTTATATTCAATATTTCCTTAGTGAAAGTTTCCGAGAATTTATTACAGATATTCAAGATGGTATCATTTTTTGCTAAATATTTTTGTATTATTCTATCTATGCTCAATTTTTCCGTCCCTGTCCACAGATTAATTTTTTCCCATATTTTCCTAGGATTGTTATTACATTGTTTTAACTCTTCCTGCCTATACTTATTTTTAGCTTTATTTATACATTTGTTGACCCTATTCCTATATCTATTATATAGCAGTCTTAGGTTCATATCGTTAGGACTACTTTTCCACCTTTTAAATAACTTATCTCTTACTATTAACATTTTTTTAATACTTTTATTCATCCATGTTTTATCTATGCGTCTACCAGGCGTTTTTTGTTTTTTAGAGTCATTGTAAACACTAGAAAAAGCTGAGCATAACTTATCATACAATTGTAGTGGACACTCGCAGTAAGTCAGTTCTTTCCAATTAACACTGTCAAGTAGATTTTTTACTGTTTTTTCACATAAAATAGTCACAGGTGCTTGCTTACTAGTCTGTGCAGGGTCAACGACCTCGATACTCACTCCGATAGGATAATGGTCAGATACCTTGGTGGTGAGGACGTACGCGGACACAGGCCGGCCGCACCGGGTGCGCACCCACGCGTGGTCTATGCAGGTGCGGGTCACGTGGCCGCCGTACACCTCCTCGCGGGTCACGTCACTGATGGCTGATTTAAAATTATGTAATGAATCATTCATTCAATTTGCCTGTTAGTTAAGATATTGAACACTTTGGCTGCTCGGATATATCTAATAACGACTGTATGAGGGTTAGGTTTGATAAATGATAAGTGTTGTTCAATATTTTTCTTGGCATGAAATTTTTTTTACGAACCCAAATATACCAAAATATTTTTCGCGAACCATTCCATTCCCATTCCATTCTCTTCTGTTGTACGAGTATGTAGGTAACTTGTATTGTTTTTTTTTTATAAAGGCCTTAGTCTGTAAAATTTATAGTAATGTTAATATTATGTAAAAAAAACATAATTTCTCTTCGGTAAACTTCGGAGATAAGGGGGGGGGGATGGTATATTTTTTCACATTTTCCCTCATATTTTTATTTCACTACGAACGAATAATAAAAAATTGTTTTGGAATAATCAATTTGGACTCTTTTAAGTCTGGGTTAGAGTTGTTCATAACTGTTCAAAATTTCAAATCGATAGCTTAAGTGGTTCTCGAGATATTTAGCGATGTGACAGACGGACGGACGGACAGAGTCGCACCATAAGGGTTCCTATTGTACCTTTTTTGTACGGAACACTAAAAACACCGTTGGATATAACTTAGTAGATTAATCGACTATTGTCTGGCTTTACTTCACAACAACTTAGTTGTGATAATAAGCAAATACTTAAAATACTTAGTTTTAGAGCTGAGTTCTATCTGCAGTTAAGGGAAGTGTTCAGGCGATTGTACCCTACTTGCCTTCTCTAAGTACCTATAAAACAGTTTCTACAGGCATAATAGATACACTACGTGGGTGTTTATGGAAAAACAGTTGCCATTGCCTTTGTTTAACTGACTGATGTACGATCTAAGTCAAAATAAGCCTTATTCCCTTTTCATAAGACGATAAATGTGTTCGTAATAGGATTTTCTATAGTAGGCTCTCATCAGAATGTTTTTATTTTATTGTGTAATTTATGTAGGCGTCTAATAACCAACTTTCAATCGCGATTTATTGGAAAACACAAAGGGCAATGTGGGCGGGACTTACGCCTACGAGAAATGACACTGTTCCAGTCAAATGTAGCTTTTCTGCCTCAAGGCCTTTATCCGACCGTATATGCGGTATATGGGAACGTTAACTGCAAACAAATATAGGTAGAGATTACGTTAGGTACAGAAACAAAATGACTATTCCTATTATTAAATGGCTCAAAATAAGACAACAATAGATCATAAATATTATAAAATGTAAACATGGAGGTTACAACAATCAACAGAATTGCTATTGCTACGTATTTATAACGTTTTACGGTTCTACTACAAAGAGCCAAGGAAACCTAGGATGCAACTAATATAAATATTTTTTTCCACTCGTCGGCTGTCATCGTTGAATTAAGATTTCGTATACCAAACTATAATTGCGTACTTTTCATGTATTTTCATGTAGGTTTCAACTGGACTTATTTCTATACGCTGTAGTCAACTATTTAAAAAATAACCTATCACGTGCCGCTGTGCTCCCATAGAAAAGACTAAACGGAAGAGGGGCGAGACTAAATAGTCGCGCGTTAACGTCTTTTGTAGTACATTTTTGTATACTGAGCAGATACTGAGATACTTACCAATTTTCAAGAATTATTTAGGTTTTATAGTAAAAAAGAAGTATTATTTTAAATTACTCGTAGAAAAAGTATTATATACAATAGTGATATAATCAAGCTTTTTAATCTCGTACCTTACTGAGGCAACTCAGCAAGCTTCGTTGCCCAAACACGGTACTCGACTGGAAAGATCTCTATTGCATATGCACTTAGACGATCCTAATTTTTAACTACGAGTTAATGCATGTCGACTACAACTTCGATATTTCTAGTTTGAGATTGGCAGATACACATATGTATTGTAAAAATCATACGTCAATCATAAACAGGAAGATATCCAGCATTACAAAATATCAAGTATACCCTCTAACTTACTTAGCAGTCAACGTCATTCCATTTTCAAATAAGCGATCAATTATTGGTGTCAGACGCCGGCGCATAACGCAACGGTACTGGCCACAAGCACGATCCAATTGCTTGGCATTGCGCAACGCCGGACTTCATACCTCGTACCTCGTTGCGACGTAAGACGGTTGCAATGGTATTTATGTTGCTTACCACGGCATTTCCTGACGCCTAGGGCTTATTATATCTACCTTTTCGTCGGACACTTTAGGGACAGAATAATTGAAGTACATATGTTATTTCCCTGTCCCTCTCAGCATACAGTTGGTGGATAGTGTCCGACCGAAATGGTAGCTGTTATAAAGCTTTTTCAAAGTGTTTACTGACTTGGCAGTATACTATAGAAACTAAGTTATGCAGTATTTGTTTCTGATTAGTGCTTAGTTGCGGGGTCGAGACGCATCCCTGCGCCGAATCAGGTAGCGGTAGGCACTTACCAATCTTCCACCGATTTATTATTTCCAATTCAGACGGGCCATAGGCGTAACCCGTGCAGTCTGAAATTAGGAAACGGAATCTCTATGATTTATAGTTTGATATTGTGAGACCTGCTAAATGACAAATACAGCTGATACTACAGGGGAAAATCCAAGGCAGTCAAAAACGTGGAAGAAGGGCGTATGGCGTGGCTCAAAAACCTCAGGTGCTGGTTCAACATGAACACCAGATCGCCGTTTCAAGCTGCAGTATCAAAAGTAAAAATAGCCCTACTGGTTGCCAAGCTCCGGCAGGAGAAGGCACCATTAGAAGCAGAATATTGTGAGACCTCTGTACCTACCATAATACGACCTATCAACCAAATTGCACTGCAGAAAGGCGTCTTCTGAGAATTTGTTAGATTCTACCTAGTTCATGTTGATATCTAAAGGCGACTTACATCTGTGTAAACTTTAGACCGCAAATACGGCGATAGAAAACCAGATAATTTTCACAATAATGCGTTCGGTAATTAGGACAACCGCACGATTAGATTAAGTTGTATTCAGAAAGCTTGCTACCTACTGACCTTGCCTTGCCTTGCCATGGGCCTAGCATCAGCAAACATAACATGACCTTGCTTATCGCGTATGACAAGACAAGTATTTGTGACTGCATATGCTGCCCATGGAGCATAAGAACCCTTTAGGCATGCAGTCACAAATACTCGCCACTGGACTAAATTACTGACGTAGTCCGAACTAGTCTTAACTGACACCGCGCGTTTGTGAAGGAACGAGCTCTATAATATATCATGATGTGGTGTGCGATATCTTTGACTACCTATGAATTAAATATGCCCGCGGAATAATCATATAATTAATATCATTATACCTAGTGGTACTTTTGATTGAGCTAAAAGTAGGTGTGACTAAAAGTGCCTTATTTCCTTTATAAGAGGAAATTAGATTCCGATGATAGAGCATATAATAAGGATACTATAGTTAATTAGTCTGAAAGATTAATTATTATTGCCGGTACTGCTTACGCAGCTATTTATAGTCGGTTAAAAATTTACATCCTAATTAAGGAAATTGAGCAATTACGTTTAATATATGTAAGCCGTTTCAGTTTTGTCTAAGTTTGTTTTTTTGTTCACATAAGTAACCTGTAACGTAACTAGTGAACGTCATAAGTATACCTCAATTTGGTATTTACAAAATTAGAAAAAATGTTGCATATTCTGTTTCTATTAATTCTGTGACTTTGTTAATTTTGCTAAACTTCCACCAGTTGCGACTACCAAATTAATGTAAATATTTGTTATTAAATGTATTTATTTTGTCCACAGCACGTCCTCCTGCTCCTGCCGCTCTTCGCGGCCTGCACGGCCATGCCTTCCTACATAGCAGTCCCGGCTGATCAGATCGCCTTCGTCGACTTGTCAGCTTTGCGTGTGCGACGGGTGCCAAGACAGACGCTTACTCCTCCCCCGCCACCCCCGCAGTTACAGCAGGCGCCGCTTTATAGGGAGTACGCCGCTCCGGTGCAGGAGTACGCCCCGCAAGAACAGGAGTATCCAGTGCAGTACCAACAGCAACGTGAGTAACAATTAAGTTTATTATTCTACTGTGAAGGACTCAAGAGTCCCAATCTTCAAGGGCCTATCAGCAGACGCTTACATCAGATATCGCTTTGCATTTAATCGGTTGATATCTTGACGGCAATGACATTATACAACACAATGGAATTCTTTCTAAGAATGATACATGAATGGTGAGCCATGTTAGGGAACAAATTTGAGGTACGAGTCCGAATACTGGCATTTATTTTATCAGCTTCACTTAACTTTAATTAATATAAAAAATGACCATATTTTAATTTTCAAAATTTCGGTTCCTAGATTATTATCAAGTGGGTAGGTCGATTGAAGAAATAGCCTAAAAGAACTATTAAGTAATATATAATTGAACGTGCACAATCAATTACAATTGATTTTCCATGAAATATAGGTACCTATATAATAGCGTAGGTGGAAGATTTGAGGTCAACCTTTCGCACAATGATATCATAACCCGGGTCATGGTGCCACACCGTTACCTCCAAATGCCACAGTAAAAAATTCACACCTATTTATTGAACTCTTTAATAACTCTAATTCAATCAAACGATCGCTATCAACTAAGTATTGTGAGCAAAGGTCACGCGCGGTCAATAACAATCAACTTTCCTTATTCGCAACAGCGCATAACTAAGCGAGACCAAATGTCAAAGTCTAAGAGAGCGAAATGAATTCATAATCTGCTCCGCCCGTCAAGATATCACCGTCACTTTCACTGCACAAAGGATTAGCTATAGCTTTCTAGAACACCGATATTGTAGTGTAATTAACCAGTTCCACACTAAATAGCTGCACTGACTTCATTATTACGTGAAACTTTTTGACAAATGAACAAAAGGCGGACGAAAAACGTTCTGTTCGCTTTCTTCTATTGTTCCCTTTGAGATAACATCGACACGCTGAGCGGATTATGCAATAGTTTAACAATTGATGTATGCATGCAAATCACTTCGGGGTTTGCTAAGTGCGCTAAAATACTGTTTCCGTTGTAGCTTTTACGTTTACAATTGTAGTATTTATCTAAACACTCAATGGCATTTGTCGTTTATTATTATACGAGTGTTCGAGTGTTTCGTAATTACATTGAAGTCTGGTTTGACAAAGTCCTCAAAGACTCGGATAATATTCCTTTACACCATTTTTACAATTTTACACTGTCAAATTACCAAGTTATCTTGTAAAATCATCTTTAAACGACCAAACGTTTAATCCCTGCAAACACCTGTCCATTGAACACTTTATCCGTTTCAGCAATAGCACTAGCCCCAGAACCAGAAGCCCCTGCGAGAATAGTACAAATCCAAGCGCCCGTACAGCGCGATGTAGCCAGCGCGGCGTCAGCGCTGGCAGAGCGGCCGCCCGACTTCGGCGAGTACGTGGATTTCGGTGCCCACACCGGCGACAGCGGCGCCTTCGGCTGGTACGCTGACTACCCCGTCAACGGTCATGAGGACAGCTACAGGAAGTAGCGAGGTTATACGTACCCGGCTGCGAGTAACTAGTTAGGATTTGTTTGTCGTTTTATGCTCGTTAATTTTTATTTTTGAAGTTTGGCTCCCTGTGGAATGACAACCATCACATGTATTTTGCGCATGGAACTTGCGCAATATTCTTTTTATACTATTTTTTAGTAGACAATAAACTTCTGACTAAATAAAACGGTCAGAAATGTGGTAATTGTAATGAACACATAATGACGTGATAAAGATGAGCCATTTGTTAGCATTTATTAATATCGAGGAGCTTACTCGCAGTCGGGTATTAAAACCTAAGCCCCAGCACTTGCCAATAGAATAAAACCCTATTTATTGATTCTAAAATTATTAAGATATGAATCACGTTTGCAGCATTATCATCGTCGTTCTTTTGATCTGGGTATGTTATTGAATTAGTATGAGTATTACCAAAGACAGTATTCGATCCAAGTGATATGTAGTTAGTAGAGCCGAATTACCGCACATTTGTTTCAAACGGTTAATTCCGCGTTGCACTTATTTTTATATTCAAAGTTAGTTCCTCACTTAGGTTAAGTTTTTTGAAGAACACTGTGATACGTACCAAGTTAGAAACCTTTTTCTTCACTCCTGCTCTTATTACTGTTTCTTTGCAATCCTTTATCCTAGATTTATTTCGCTTCGTGCTTTATAGAAGTTACATTGTCCTATTATACATTGCATAGTTTTGTTAAATATTATTTATCGATGTTCATTATTCACTTAAAACAACATAGTCTACTTTCTAAATGTTATTTAGTTGTTTATTTCATGTCTTTATTTATTTTTATTGTAAAGTTCATACCTGTTCTTATTGTCACGCTTTAGACATCTATTAGTCGCTGCTACCTAGATCTTTTCACCTTATTTAGCTTAAGTGCCTACTCACTTAATTCTTGTTCTGTTTAAACTTCATGCTTATTCTTTTCTTCACTGTCATATTTTCTCTCTTGTTTATGAATTATTACACTAATCTTTCATTATAATTGTCTTTCATTATTCACTCTAGATTTAATTATAACTGCTTTGATTTCTTTTCTGCTACTATTATCACGGCATTATTTTTCTAATTTCACACTTTCCAATACTTTTCTCTATTTTACACTTTTATTACTTTCGCTACTTACTACATCTGCCACTGCATTTTACTACATCACTCTGCTTCTATTCAACATTTTCATTTACACAAGAATCTGTCTTTTCTAACTTAAAACTATTCATTATTTTAGCTTTCATGGTATTTCTTTACTATTTTTATCAATATTTGACCATAATAGATGAACACAATTGAGTTAAATATTATCTTGAATTTCACTTATACATACAGTCTTACTTGTATATATATTCTATATTAACTTTTTCGACGTGTCCTTACTTGATTATTTGGTTATTTTTATCATTTTCTTTATTTATTTCTGTCTATAAAATGTATTCTTCCTCATCCTTTTCTTACTTAATATTTATCTAAGTACCCTTTAATCTACTCCTTTACATCTTAATGTACATTATTTTTCTTAATTTCTTAGTAATTTCTGAACTTTTTGAACTGAATTCCTTTATTTCTTCTATACAGTTTCTTCTTTCTTAATATCTCACATAATCTTATCTCTATAATTTAATTACTTAATAAGACGATTGTTAAAACAATCTGTCCTTTTGATGGCCTATTTTTTTATAATGTCTTCTCTTTTTCCTTTTTTTACTATTGTCTTCTGATCTTACTCTTACTGCCTACTTTTTATCTTATGTCTTTAAAGTGATTTCTATTTTCCTTCGCTCACACTGTTTAATCTTTATCAATGTCGTTCTTCTACTACTGCTCTTTAATACTGCTTACTGCTTCATTCTTCATTTTCTTTTTAAAATCATTTCTGTTTCTTCCTTTAGCTGTCTATTCTTAAAATACGGGTCTTTATTATTTTCGCGATCTGTGAGTTTTCTTGCATTACATTTCTCTTTCTTATATTCTACACTACAACCATCAACCGTTTCTTTCTCCTATCTTAATCTTTTGCTGCACACAATTTCCTGCCTATACTGGCGTTTTCCAATATTTTTCTTTTCCCTGTGTCAGTTTTCGTTTTTTTTTGTCTTTTAAGTTATTTCTACTTTTCTTTGCTCACACTATTCAATTTTTATCATTGTCATTCTTCTTTTAATGTCCATTTTCTTTCTTTTCTTTTTAAAGCCATTTCTCTTTTTCCTTAGCTGGCCCTTTTTAATGCACTTATTCTTACGGTTTTTGTTAGTTTTCTTGAATTACGCTTCTCTAAGGCCTCCCCTTGCTTGCCTTTGCCCAGCAGTGAGACACAAAATAGGCTATTAAAAAAAACACTTCTCTTTCTTTCTTACACTAAACTATTACCATCAGTTGTTTCATTCTCCTGTCTTATTTTTTTATTTTCTTGCCTTTACTAGCGTATTTTTCTTTTTCCTGTGTCAGTCCTACCTTTCTTTTCTTTCTATGTCTATATGTTTTCTTTCTTTCTTTCTTTTCCGGCACTTTTTATCTTTTTTCTTAATTTTCTTATTTACTTCAGTAAAATGTGTTTTTCGAAATGTTTTGTTCAAATAAATTATGATAGTCGTATATCGGATCCGCTTCCACATTATTATATTTTTTACAAATAAAACGTAAAATACCACATAACATACCACGTCAAAAAGACCGACAATGTTATGACGTGTAAGTTTTCCTCTTATCAAAACTATGCAATATGTCCATTCAATTGCAATATGTTGAGCGTTATTGTACCTATGTGTCTTATTCTTTCTATTCTTATTTCATACATTTCATTTTCATACTTACTTACCACTTTTGAGTCTCTTGCTTTCTTCTCTTACTTTTCGTTTCGCTCTGAACTTGTTTTACCTTCTTCTAATTTTCCTATTTCTTCTATACTTTCTTATTTTTGTGATCTCTCTTGTGTATTTGTTTCTATCTGGCATACTAGAATAATTTGAGTGTTGTTTTTCTTCATGTTTCTCTTCTACATTACTGTTATTACTGGTTTTACAATTTGTTCAGTAACATTCACTAAACACACAGATACTTTAGACTTCTATTCTCCATGGTTTCTTTTATTTTTCTTCTTTTCTATATTTCTTTTTTTCCTTTATTTGCTCCACAGACTATCAATCATCTTTTTTATTATTTCATTCTTACTCCTTGACATAATAAAACCAAGTTATTTTTTATTTCCTTTCTTCAGGAGTTTTCCGATTGTATCCTATTCTATTAGTTAATGAAACCCTGTGACGTATGACAATTCTTAAACTTCTTTTTGCACGTATTTACACTTTATCATATTACAACATAAACAACATTGTTGTGGCTTATTTTCTCTATACATAACGTAATTCTATCGTCTATCTACGTATTTTCCATATTGTAGTATCTGTCCCTTCTTATGATAATATCATCAGCTCGATTACATTCATGGAGACGTGTGTTACTTGGTACGATGCTTATGAGGACTTGTGTAAGTAATCGACTTTTCTGTTATACTTATATATAAGCCTTCATTCATTAACGTTTAATACCTATCACTACGCTTTCTCTGGATTTATCGTGTTTCCTACCGAATCTTGAACACTTTATTTTAATTATTTTTCCTCTAACAACTTTACTGTACTTATCAGAACACTCCTTCTTTATCTGATTATTTTGTCACTGAATGTTTGCTACTTGTACTCGCCTACTTACTTCAATAGCGTTCATATTTAACTATCTATTTCTTTAACTCTTGCTCTCTCTCTCACTCTCTCTCTCTCTCTCTCTCCCTTCCTCGTATTTTTCCTTCGCTCTTCTTTATTTTGCTCTACGGCACTTAATCTACTTATGAAATTTTTAATTATGGACTTTCCTTCTTTGAAATTTTCCAATGTTCATACTCTTTATTACCTTTACATGCTTCAAAACCCTTTCATTATTTTTACTATCACTACAAACCTGTATTCATATTTCCTATTCTACTTTTTCTCTTGCGCACTCTTGCTTTTCGTTATATTCTGATACGATATCACTTTCATTTCTTATGCTCATTTCGTTATATACATTGCACTTAGTTCACATATAAATACTTGATAAGAACTTTCTCTCGTAATTTCTATCATCTTCTTATTCACCATTTATTACATCACATTTGGCCTTCTTACACGTGCAAAAGAATATTAGCGGCTACAGGCCCGTTCTAGTACGTTACACTGAACTTTTCCCTCTCCTCGACTACTTTCACTTTCCTTTTCTTAAACATTACTATTAATAACGTTGTCTTACTATTACTATCTTTACTACGCTATCACTAGAATCATAGTCATGACGTACTTAATATCTATTCTATCTATCACTCTTAAATACTTCATTTAAATTTCCTCCATTGATGCTTCTCCTTGCCTAGAATATTAGTTTCATATCGGACTACTTTTTATATTTTCAATTGCCTATCTGCTACATTTAATATATCTTACCTTATTTGTAGCCGGTTCTAGCACGTTATAGGTACTGAACCTTTTTCTCTCCTCGACTACTTCGGCTTTCCTTTCCTTGATTATTACTATTGCTATCTATTTCTCTTACTTTTACTATTTTGTCTTACTATTACTATCTTTGCTACGACATCTCTATGATCATATTCATGATGTAATTAAATTTTACTTTTCAGTCTTAAATATCTCATTTAAGTTTCCTTAATTTATGCTTGTTCTTACCTATATTTTCTTCTATTTTTACTATTTCTTACTGCTTCTATATTTACGATAGCTGCTACATTTACTATATCTTACCTTTTTTAAATGTATTTATTTCCTTTAAGCTTTCATTCTTGTTTAAATTTTTACTACGATATTTATACAACGAGTAATCAAGACCTTTGTTCATGGCTTTATATATTTTTTTATTTAAAACTGAACATTTCACTTTTTTTCATCTTGATTTCCTTTAATAGTCCAAAATCTTACTTTTTTTCTTCTCTTTACTTCTTCCTTTTCTTTTCTTAATTCTTTCCTGTTCTTACTAGCTTGGTACGCCTTAGAAAAAAGTAGAAGTCTGTCACCCAGTATTGTTACCTTTATGATGTTGTTATTTTTTATTAAAAGTTGTTGTTGTTATAAAAACGTTTTTTTTTCTCTTTATAAGCAAGAACCTTAAACTCCGACTGATTCCAACCATAGTATGTATGTAATGTATATGTAGATATAAGTCTATACTATTACACCTATCGTCATCGTTAAATGTAATTTGGTATCGGTAACACACCATTAGTACCTACGTAATATTAATAAAACCACACGTTCTGAATTTTCCATTTTATTTTCATACAGATAACATATATTTTCGTACAATGATATTTAAAATAGATTTCTTTTGATCTCGTTAACAGTACACGGTTATAGAATAGGTACCTACAAACAAGTTTAGATCTACAGTAGGTTGCTATGTACTCACAGGTACACCCATACACAACTAACAGTTAAATCGTTAGAGCCGAAGAAATTTAAGCTTCAGAATTGAAAGTAGAATCGAGTTAATTCGAGGAATTGTTGATATACTGAAATACCAGTAGCAAGCTAGCTGCTGCTGTATTTTTGAACCGAATTATTTTATCATTAATTTAAGAATATGAATAATATAAGCTTAACAAAAGTACACTTGTTGGAGTAAACTAAATTAACAAACTGAACTTTCAGCCTTATGTGCCAATAGAACACAATACATTCGATCAAATTAAATTTTAATAATAACCTCGGCAGTTTAAACCTACTTATGGTATTTCAGTTGCAACAATTTCTTTACACGACTGTACACGGGAAACACACAACTCGGTCGTCCTGACTAAGCCGCGACCACGAGTATTGCAAGAAATTCAATACAACATTTTACAAGGAAATTTAAACATTCTCAATCGCATTGACATATTGCCAAGTTGTTTGGCACAAGTTGATGAACACTAGTTTTTTATAACTTATCTGCTAGAACATTAAACATTAACACTCAGGAAAAAAGTTGGATTTCTGTTCATCATAATTTTTTTGGAAGTGAATACTCACATATCAAGCTTTTCTTACACTTCGTTTTCTTCGGCTGTTCATATATAATTGTTACATATTTTACATTATTTAATATATTTTAATCTGCAAATAATAAGCACCTTAAGCAAAACACAACCATTACTTTGGTAAAATTGTATAAATACTAATATTCGAGTTGAGAGGCCCGAATTGCGCATTTAGTACCAGCTTTTTAAAATACGACTAGATATCTATTGTGCATTGAACACAAATAATACTGATTGTTAACTTTTAAATTATCTGTTAAGAAAATAAAACAGCTTAGATCGTAAGATACATAGGGGCTATTGTTTTTCGATTACCGCACTATCTCTTTCGCCCCGTTTAACAAAAATAAACGTAATAATGAGATTAACAATAAAACAATGACTAGAAAGTTTCCAAAACAACGCAATCTGTCTCATTCTACATCTTCGCCATCAGACGTTGCAATATCGACCTAGTTCCCACACAATAAGAACTTTAACAAATAACGACACACATGAAGTGAAGTACAGATAGTTGTGCCGTTCTCGACAACGATCTCCGCTGTGCGAGAACATTCCCCATAGTAAACGGACAACGTCCTCGAGAACGGCACAACTATAATGTAGTTATTCTTGAAACCAACAGTTGGGTGGTTTTGCGGTACTGTCAAAGAATTTAGCTTCATTACCATTTCGTGCCTTTCGGGAATGATTTATATGAAACGTCCATTCCCATCTGTGCCTGGCGGAGGCACATCGGAATACAATCTGATGACCCACTAAGAACTCTTATTAATCCCAATACTAAACCACCCGTAACAGCACTATTTGTATTAACAATCAAATTAATTTATTAAATATTTTGATTTGTCTTAATTGAAAGTAGAAGCAATAATATAAATAACACATTCATATGGCATATAGCATAGACTAATGAAGAAGTGACCAAAGACTCCAGTAAGAGTTATAAATTTAGGGGCCCTGCATTTCTCGTACGGTATTAGACTACGACTAGTCCACGAACTGTCAATTCGTATGGGTTACCATGGCACTATTAGTCTGTACTAATATTAGACTAATACTGTTCTAGAAATGGGCCCAGAAGACGCAGATTCGTTTCTGACCTCGGACACTGGAAGTTTTGGTAACCTTTCTTGTGGTATAATAACACTATGTATCAGTTTTCAGTTAATTGCTCTGATCAAAACTAAAGGTTTACAAAGTATCAAAGAACTTTGAACTGTGTTCTAACAGCATTAACGTTCAAAATAGCAGAGCTGTACAGGTGGTGCTTACCAGATCGACTCCTACAAGATCCTACTATCCTAATAAGACACTGTCACACAATCACATCGTGTTTCCGTTACGTTCCGTTTCAATTCCACACAATAGGACACATGAGCGATGAGACATCATTCAGACCTTGACAATACAGGGTGGCTCGGGAGACGCGATCGAAACGAACCGTACCTGGGTGCCTAGCCGAGGTGAAAATCGCTTGCGCCGCGACAGTGAAACGCTTTGTATTTCTATGCGAATCTTCCATATTAGTGCGACAATAACAGTTGCGTTTTGTTCGCTACGGAGCGTAAACGATTCGCATGTTGGCTACGCACTCTGAGGGCCTACCGCGAACAACAAAGTTCGCAAATTTCGGGCATCTTTCTCTCACTCTAATTAGAGAGATATTTGCCCGAAAACTTCCCTTTTCGCGGTTATAGCCCCGGTTCGTACTAAGATCTAGTAGTACTAAGAAAATTACTAGTTTATGAAGTAAAGTGCCCGTCAAGCAAAGAAAAAAGATATAGTGTCGGACCAAGCTCACTTTGCACAGCATTTATAATAACAAAGTGTGGTACATGTTAAGCATAAACGTAAATCTGACTATTAACGTCGAAGTAAGTTAGCAATAATTCCTAATCTGTTTCTTTATTGCTTTGATAGGTGGGTACAGAAGATGTTTAAGGGTATATTTTGATCATATCTCCAGCGCCACCCTGTATGTCGATTCAAAAATACACTCTTAGAGTGACCACTTTTAGGATATTTCCAATAGACTAACTCCTAAAATATTGTCGATAGATATGTACAGTTTCAGTACAAGAACTTCAAAATCGACAGTTATGTCATTTAAAATACTTTTAATGAATTTTCTACTAAAAATAATACGTATAAGCTTATAATGTTGACAGCTAACGTAATAAAGGACATCCATACTAATACATATACAAAGTTTGTACTTATTAATATAATTTTGATTGTGCATGTATTTAATTATTTGAGTTTTTAGGTGTGTAATGTATATGTTACTTATAATTTACACTATACATTAAATACACATGTAAACAGCTAAGTCCAAACAATACACATATAAGAATACATATACATCGCTAATTTTGCTTACTGTTATGTTATGGTAGAAAGCAATACGATATCCGAAAAGGTAAGATGAGTAAACCATATAAAAAGCGAAAAATACGTGGACGAAAATATTTTTACAAGAGTAAATAAAATATTAAATTTACTACTGAGTAAACAGTTCAGAAAATACGGTTTGTATGCGTGAAAAATGTTAAAATAATAACCCTGTGGCCCTAGTGAAAAAGGGTACAAGTCTCTGGCAGTTTAGGTGTATAAGGGCATAAGTGTTACGTGGAACTTACTCCCCTTTACACCTGCGCTGCCAGAGACTTGTACCCTTTTTCACTAGGGCCACATTACCGTAGACTAATATTACAGAGCACCATAATTTAGAAAAGTGTGAGCAATTTTTTTATACATTTTTTTATTACAACACAATACATTTGTAGCCAGTTTGATTGAAAAAGTAATTATCTACATGACAACTAATGAAACAAGTACCTAAAATACTTAATCAAATTCCCCCGCCCCAGCATTGAGGATTCTATTTCGGGAAAAAATAAAGAAATAATTTTATTAGTTTAGCTATTTTCCAAATTTGTGGGATTCCGTTTTGACTCCATTTTGGATTTTTAATGGGCCATTAGTACGAGTACTCGTACCTACATTTTCAGGCAGGTGCGATTTGGATAAAAAAAAACTAAATATTAATATTTAAATGTGGATTAACAATGATGAAAAATCGTAATTATGTGATTTCGTAGAAATTTTATAAACATTATTCATTGTGTAAAAAGTAAAAATGTTTACTGAAAATACCTTTCTTCGCCATTTTAAACTCTAAGTCAGTTACAGGTAGATTCCGTTACGTTATGAAAATACTCTCGGTAAAATCCCTATTACCTTTATATCTAGAAAATATATAGGAAAGAGACCGAAGCTAGACACTGCGGCATATATTTATACACATATACTATGCATATAATTAGCCTACGTCCTTATATTGAACACTCACTCACTCCGTTGGCTCAGGGACCCAAGACAAGCCTCCGACACAAGAAAGCGCTCGGTCCTTATATTGAACACGTACCTAATTACAAACCATTTCCAGCTTTCTGCATTTAAGTTAGGATAATGCTGAATTTCATATTAGTCCTACTACTTTCTACAATTATATTGCTACGTACACAACATATATGTTATATAAAATAAATGTTGGGATAAATTATGATTTTAAAGATTCCAATAACAGAAATAGTACCTATAGTAGTTACATTACGTATGAAATACTTTATACGATCAATAAGAAGGCTTATTAAAATAAATAACATAACGTGATCGGCGACCGGTAGCATTTTATGACACTTTAACATCAAACGTAATGTCTAATATGGATAAGTTTATTTGTGTTGTTAAAAATAAAACCATAAAGGTATATGTATATTGTTCAAAACTCACTGAATTCAATCTGTCACTCGATTCCTTTTAAAATTGTGGGTCCATTTATATAAATCACATCACATGTAAACCGATATTTCATCGTTTGTATTCAAGCTTCTAAGAAATTCGTAACAAAATAATTTTATATAATTTGTGCACGAAATTTAAATATAATACTTTCGTCGAAAAATTGCTACCGGGCGCCGATCATTGAACATAACATTCATTTTTACACCGATGAACATTAAAACAACAAATTATTGTATAAACTATTTATAACACAGAATTGAAAGACAAACAAGAAAGGATATTGGCTACTAATAACATTGCGAGTTACCGACCATAAAACTGTTTTTTTTTCTTTGAAACCGTTTCGAGTGATAGTCAAAGAAGTTTAGTTTTTTAGAGATTTTAATTTGATTATTAGGCCATGGTGGAAAATATGAAACTTCCCAAGAACAAATTTGACGCGTAATTTAAGTAGTTAATGAAACTTTTGTGGTGTGGTGAAAATGGCTCTTCACGGTTAATATTCAAGGTACACAGCTGAACTACATTATTTTATATCGACATTAATTTTGAATACACTCTTCTTTGACATAATTACAAAAGTTCACATTTACATTTAATACATGACACAAGTACACAACACGAAACGCCGCCATTTTTTACAAAGATTAGCAGCTATTATTATACTCACTCTGAAATTCACAAAATCTTAATACTGATGATAGAAGACACATTCAAATGTAGGATAGTCTATCGACTTCATTGGCCTTTGAGTCTATTACAGACTATTCAAACAGTGTCAGGTAGGGCGGCAGCGCTTTTCATGGCTGTGTAGGCCAATACGGGAGCGGCAAACACGACCACAAGCCAGGCAGGTGTAGTGTGTCCGTGGCGAACAGGTGTCGGGCTGATGACGCTTGGCTCGCTTACTAGCAAGCCAAGCGTCAACAGCTACAATTATTAGATACACCGAAATCGATCATGAGATCATTCTAGGAGATCAATGAAAAGTGGCAATTAGTTATTCCGAACTTACTTTAAAGTATTTCCAACTCCATGTACCATTTTAGAAGGCGAGCCTAGGCCGGACTCAATACTAACGACATAATAGCAACTTCAATACATAACTAACCTTCTTGAGTCATAATCCGAAATTGTATCAATATCCAAACATATCGGTCAAAATCATATCCCTCCTTTTGCCGTAGTCGGGATAAAGTCGTACTAGTAGGTATAGATATTCCCTATACTCAATTCTTGTAATACCTAGTATAGTTCATGTCATCCACGATGACGCGCATATTTGTCAAATCTAACCTTAAATAACATGACATTACGAATCGAGGCAGGCGTCTTCGTGAATGACACGATCTATAGTTATACCTATAATCTCAGGATTGAGTCCACTAAAGCTCTTACTGTTCCTTTACGTTGGTACGGTCACGTCTGAAAATATCGATACGAAAAATGTGCCAAAAATATGTATACACGACTTTATTGCCCATATATTAAGGTAGTGTATACATATTTTTGGCACATTTTTCGTACCGATATTTTCAGACGTGACTGTACCGGTACCTTTCATTATAGTGCTCAGTTTCTCACTTCAAACCACGCTTGGCTAGGTAAAGGTAACCTCCAAGCAAACACGTCATTAGAAAAACTTCTCCTTTGTTCCATGGAAATAAAGTTCACATTCGGACAAAAGTATAATTTACAGTACATATGGGGCTACTTTATAGCACTAGTGCGAGAAGTAGCATATTACGTTACTGTGTCGAACATTTAAAGGGCCATATGTACTGTAAAACGTTGTACGATACATGTGCGAATAGGTAATTCGCAACTCGTGTCGATTTAAAACACTCCCTTCGGTCGTGTTTTAATTTATCGCCACTCGTTTCGAATTTCCTATTTTTCGCACTTGTATCGTAATGTACTATTCCAACTATTGGGACATACCAATGTACCCAGCGGGGCGGGGTATACGTAACTGTGCCCGACTTAACCGTGCCCCTACCGAGATCCTCCATATTGTTTTCACTTAGTCCAAGCAGTGTCAAAATTTACTTACGATAGTCAGAGCCTACGCTTTTCTTGAAAGCATTAATTCCATTGCTTTCTTCTTTTCTTAGTAACATTTCCAAACTCACCCGTTAGCTTGCTTGGGCAAGCCCGGGCAAAATGGCCGTGGCAATATAACCCACCTAGTTAGCCCAGGCCATGACGACTTTGCTGAAGGGCACGAAGAGCGCCGTGTGCCCCTGCGCGGCGAGGAAGTAGCGCCGGCCGCGGTGGGTGCCGTCGTTGCCGGGCAAACCTGGGCAGGATGCCAGCGGCAGCTCCGCGCCCACCATCACGCCGCTCGTGGCCGCCGTGCCGCCCGCGATGCCCACGTAACTATTGCATAAATATTTATGTAAGAATCCGCGAGTAATAGGCCCTACTTATTACGAACGTCTACCCGCCGAATTAAGAACTGAAATATCTGACGAAGCATTTCAACGTCAATTGAGGAACTTTTTATTGGAAATCCTATTATATTCAGTGGATGAATACATGGAATTAAAATTATAATAACTGTTTAACAGTATAGTTTATGTAAAATTGATTAACATTTGTTCTAGACTATTATTAATTATTACTGCTCTTAGTTTTAATGACGATCATTATGTGATATCGACTAAATATTTAGTTTGACATGTATTTCATTATTTCTTTTTAGTTTCCTGTTTCCTTTGTTTCGTAGTTTTTAATTGACGGTAATTTCGAATTTGTTGTGTTTTTTTTTTGATAATTATTATTGACGTTTTATAATTATATGTTAGCATGCCAAATCATTGACGATCATAATGTAAATTCATATAGATTAACATAAGAATAATTTATACTGTAATTTATCGTTATGAAAATAAATAAATCTAAATCTATTTATACATATTAATATCCACTAAACCATCAATTTAAAATTCAACGAAACATTTTAAACGCTAAAAGACTCCGCTTAACGAAGCCTCACCTCACGCCAGCACTTTCCCACATTATTTCATTTTCATCGCTCTTGCTCGTAAAGTGTTATTGTATGCCAGCATACTGAGAAGAAATGAGCTATATTACGCCCACGGGTGGTAATAGATTTTTTTTTATTTGATTACGCCCTTGAGCATATTGGGCGTGGCTGAATGCCGGATAGGTATGTGCCTTCGATGCCTAACCTGTCAAATATGACAATACGACGGAGGAATGTTTGTAATGTTACCGTATATAAGAATAATTTCGCTTAAAATTTAGGTTTTTCTTCACAAGTGTGATGAAAAAAACGGACGATACCAGAATTACGAACTAGTGTTAATTAAGTCCTCACCTTTGGTTTCGGACTTATAATTAACACTTCAATTCTTGTTACCGCTCTTAATACACAATATAAACAAACTCGCGCTCAAGCCGTTGGGCATTTTCCGCAAATCGACAACCATTGTGCCTATTTTGCATAAAAACGAGGTGGCACTACTCTAGCCACCCCAGCTCTTCCACGAAACCTAGCAGTGTCTTCAGGTTGCTGTCTCCTTTAGTGTGTACGGAGTCCCAAGGTATTTGTTCCTGTATACTTCTACCTGTTTACAGTCTAGGAGAATATGTTTCGCTGTTTCCTCTGCTTCCATGCATGCTCTGCACATTGGGCTGTCCGTTTTACCCATAATGTGTAGGTGTTTGTTTAATGCGTTATGTCCTGTAATTAATCCTACTACGCAATATATATGTGCAGATACTCAATTTTTAAGGTTCCGTACCCAAAGGGTAAAACGGGACCCTATTACTAAGACTCCGCTGTCCGTCCGTCCGTCCATCACCAGGCTATATCTCATGATCCGTGATAGCTAGACAGTTGAAATTTTCACAGATGATGTATTTCTGTTGTCGCTATTATAGACGATTTGATGGGTATATATGGGTATATGCTATGTACCGTCGTGGACATAATTCACTGACAATTCGTGAACCTTATTAAGAACGAGATAAGGTCTAACTAGTGGTCAGCTGGGTGCGGTTCTTACCGGACGCGGCCGACGGCGATGCGGCCGTGCGGGGCGATGAGCTTGACGGCGTGGCCGAGGCGCAGCTGGCGCGGCTCGGCCGGCACATATGGCTGGCCCACCACGTTCTGGGCGCGATCATCTGCCGATTCAATCATTAAGGTATCATTTTAATTCACTACGATCGTGCTATGTATGTTTAGATGAGATGAGTGAATCAACTTTTTTTATGACAGTAGAACCTCGACAATCCGGACACAGGCTAATCCGAACAGCTTTTCTTTTCTCGCCGTAGCACCTGACCTTACTTTTGTGTAAAATTCATTATAACGTCACTCGATATATCGATTCACTCCCTATAACGTCCACATTTGTTGGCTATAGTTGGTTTATATTAGACAGCTTGAAAGATGGAGTGTTTGTACCTTCGCTTTTTCTATCGTATGTGTTGGAAAAGTAAAAATTACCTACTGATTTGGAAAAAAATAACAAAAAATTAGGTCATTTGTTGCTATAACCGAAGAAGTCCCAAAGCTGGTGCTTCTCGGCAATTTCGAAGTATAACATTTTGATTGAAAAAAAAAGCAAGTTTGATCCAGAAACAATAAAGTTTATACTAACGGTCTCTCGAGGTGGAGCGCAGGTTGTCGATGGAGCGCCGGACATACGTCTCGGCCTCCTCTAGGAGCTCGTCAGTGTCGTCGCGACGCACGTCGGGCAGCGAGCCGCGCCACAGCCGACATTCCACTGTCAATAATTAATAGTATTTTATGCAATTGTGATATAATAGAGAGCTTTTCAGTCGAGTACCGTGTTTTGGCAACGAAGCTTGCTAAGTTGCCTAAGTAAGGTAAAAGATTGAAAAGCTTCATTATATCACTATTGTATACAATACTTTTTCAACGAGTCATCTACAATGACATTTTTTTTACAATAAAACCTATACAATGTATAATTAATGAAAATGGGTAAGCATCTCAGTAGACAAAATTGTAGACATAAACGCGCGACCCCGCGGTCGGCGCCCGTTTAGTTTTTTCAATGGGAGCGCGGCGGCACGTGATTGGTCTTTTTTTCAGTTGACTACAGCGTATTGAAATTAATCTTATAGTTGAGTGGGAGCCCACCCATGAAAAGTACGCCATTATAGTATGGTATAAGAAATCGTAATTCGACTATTACAATCGACGTGTAGAAAAATGAAATATTCATGTAAGCATTGAACAATAAGTTATTGGCAATAAAATCATTTTTGATACATGCTTTTATCGCTGACTACTTTTTTTCACATGCAACTAATACTCATCGAGACAATTCTAAAAACCCCAAGCACAATTAGGTTGCGTTGTTTTGTCACAGATTTCCTACGGCCACCTCCTGTCTCCATCATCAGATCAGCTCGATTGTAATATTGCATGATTACCCGACTTACATATGTATGCTAATTTTTGGCTTCATCAAAAACCCGGAAGTGTGTCAAAGGACCATGGGCAACTTTGTATGGAGCTTGGACCAAAAAGCAACACAAATGCGAGTTAGGTCATTATCTAGATAGGTATTTCTATGTACTTCATTTCATTCTATGGCCACCAAGCGGAATTCCATTGCGGAACTGAGATATTTGTAGTTTAGTCAAAATATCATCACCCTTATTACCTAGGCAATAGAGTCCAAGTAAGTAAATGAATTACTGCAGGGTAGATGTTCGCGCACCATTCAGAAGAGACGCTTTCCAGATAGATTTGCGTACAGGCAGGTCAATGTACGAAAATCTATCTGGAAAGCGTCTCTCCTTTCGCTCTCGCCATGGTCATACGTCACATACGTGTACGAGGTCAAATTGACCCCATCGAGCAATAACATTTTTGATCTATATCCAATAATTAATATTTGTTATACAACTTATACAAGGCAGCAAAAGTCACGAGTGTAAACACTCGTTACAATGTTCATAAATTTTCGCATTAGCTGAGATTTCAATACTTAAATAGTGAGAAAGCCTTAGATTAGTTTACCTTTAGAAGAGGGCGTGTAGTGCGGCAGACGGTCGTAGCTCCGGTCCACACTCGTACTCGGGGAGCGCGATGACCGCGCCAGGAACTTGGAGTAGCTGTCAATATGTGGGTATATTATTAATTCGGTATTTAAAAACGTGTAAAAGGTTTAAGTTGAGTTCAATAGACAATACAAACAATGTAAACAAAGCAATTTATCGTCACTCCTTGTGGACAAACATGATTTTATCAACAGTTTATATTCTAAAAGCTTTTATTTAAAATGTATGTTAATTATTAATATTTCAACGAAAACTTTTTTTTTATATACTTCGTCGGAGGCAAACAAGCATACGGCCCGCCTGATGGTAAGCAGTCTCCGTAGCCTATGTACGCCTGCAACTCCAGAGGAGTCACATGCGCGTTGCCTACCCTAGCATTTCCCCCTCGTTGAGCTCTTCTTCTTCTTTTCATCCTGTTAGGGTGCTGGGGTGTAGGGCTCGAACAATTTTCTTCCACTGACTCCGGTCCTGGGCCGCTTGGGTAACCTCCTCCCACCCCATCCTCAATAGAATAATCGTTTGTCCCTTTCCGACGTATTGGTATGATGGAAAGGGACATACGATTATTAGCGGCTTGTCAACTTTAGTAGACGTTTATGAATAAGGGGGTTAGACTTTACCTCTCTATTACAATCAATTCTCTTTGCTATTGAATGAACAGGTTTTTGCAATGTCATACGATAACTAAATAAATAAACGTAAAGTGTATTTATTCGACTAATCTTAAACCACTTCCAAAATTCCAAAAACTGGCCGTGCTGAAACTAAACTATGGGTGATTTTTAGATCTTCGATTGTTAATCATTCCAGCCCCTCGCACGAGATATGTTGAATCAAATTGTAATCATTCATGTACCAAATGATTCTTGTTTATAGCAAAATTGAGAACCGAAACGCCACATCTCACTGCAAAATTTGGAAAAGACTCCCAAAAAACCTCATTAAAAAAGAGGTTTAAAAGAGAAAATGAAAATTTGAACTGTTGGAGCCCCTAGTTTAGGAAACGATTATTTAAGTACGTTACCAGTTTTTGAATAAATACTAATAGTTACGTCGTAATCTTGAATGAAAAAGGAAGCATTTTACAAAATACGCTTGTCTGTAGGAATAAGGCCTCTTAAACTCACTTAGAGGGCTCAGACGGGAAGGACTCCAGGTCCATGGAGGCGCGCAGCCCGAGCGCCCACACCGGGTCCGCGGAGCGCGACAGCTCCGGGACCATCGACGTGAACCCTGAAACCAAGCCTGCATTGTATCATCTCATGAATTTTGGACCTAGCTGGTTTCGGCTACGAAGTTATTTTTTGGTCATCACACTGCTGCGCACAGGCCCCCTCGTAATAAACAAGGGGATTTTGGGCTACATAAGAACTTTGAAAACGGGCCAATTTTTGTTCAAGCATATACGTCTGCGAGCGATACTACAAATTTTATACTTAAGTAAAAAGTGGATACGGTAGATGTCGCTTCACGCCACCCCGAGGCGCGTATGTCTATATAAGGGAAGGAATGAAAAGATTTACGCATTTCTGGTAAGAGCGATGCACGGCAGCGTAATTTTTTTTATTTTTTTTCTTTATTATAAAATTCGTATGGAAATGGGTATCCGATCTCCGTTTTGTTGCCCTTTTAGCGTAGCTACAAATTTTACAAAGTGGGAAATTTTGTTAGTATAAATATTGCTCTTATGAGTCGAGAGGCCGGTATAGAGAATACCGAATCAAACAGTGTACTGTTTGAAGGCAATCGTGTAAATATTCATCGCAACGAGTCAGTCACGGTTGTTCAACCCTATTCGCAACTTCGAGTCTCCGATAGCGTCTTGCCGATATCTAAGCAGAACGCGAATGTCTTCAGACGCCGCGAGGACTGATATCCTCTGGCAAGCTGACTTTACCAGTAGAAAAAATAATATGTAAGATCGATCCTACGCGCCTACATTTTTTAAATTTGGAGTCTTTTTCTACTGATAAAGATAGGTTACTATAGTATATATTATCTGTCAGGTCAAGTTCGAGTTATCTAATCGATGCCATTGAGCAAGAGAGGCTTGAGAGGCCGCGCGCGCCATGAGTCTCGAGGCCGGCGCGGTGAGCCGTCGGTCTGGAGCGAAGCGGAGTGGCAACGTCGCATTATGGTCCGATATCTTGCAACAATTGTTTACCGATGTCACTAAGCAGAACACGTGTGTCTTCAGAGGTCGCAGGCGCGGCGAGTTTCGGGGCCGGCACGGTGAGCCGCCGGCCCGGCGCCGAGCGGAGCGGCAACGTCGGCATTATGGACTTTGATGGCAGGGATATCTGCAACAAGTTATGATATATTATGCTTTATTTACTTCGGATTAGAATATAGGTCATACGGTCAGGTGTCAATCAAAACTCAGTAATTACTACTACCAATTCAGAGCTTTAGTGAAGCATACTAGTAACAAAACAAGGTTGACTTTTGTTTCATGATTTTTATTATATTTGGTTGTCATCTGACGTTATACAACTATTAAGTTTATGCTGTGGACACACTTAAAATTAAAGACTATAATGGTAACGGTACAGCCGCAAATTTGGTAAACTAAAGTAGATAGGTACGGTCACGTCTGATAATATAGATACGGAGGACAAGGTGCCAAAAATATGTATACACCTTAATATTATGGACAATAAGGTCGTGTGTAACCTTTTGGGACTTTGTTCGTATCGTTATTTTTAGACGTGACTGTACTATGGCCAGTATTAAGGTATAATTTTTGATTGTGACTTGCATTCATTTACGCTTTGTCAGTTACGGTACCTTACTAGCCAGGTACTGGTCGGAGCTCCACCGGGGCGGCAGCGCGCACACGTCGGTCTGCGCGGCCTCGTCCCGGCGCGGCGCGCCCCCCGCCGCCTCGCGCAGCACGGGCCGCGCGCGAGGACCCAGCGCGCTCGCTTCGTCAGTTACGGTACCTTACTAGCCAGGTACTGGTCGGAGCTCCACCGGGGCGGCAGCGCGCACACGTCGGTCTGCGCGGCCTCATCCCGGCGCGGCGCGCCCCCCGCCGCCTCGCGCAGCACGGGCCGCGCGCGAGGACCCAGCGCGCTCGCTTCGTCAGTTACGGTACCTTACTAGCCAGGTACTGGTCGGAGCTCCTCCGGGGCGGCAGCGCGCACACGTCGGTCTGCGCGGCCTCGTCCCGGCGCGGCGCGCCCCCCGCCGCCTCGCGCAGCACGGGCCGCGCGCGAGGACCCAGCGCGCTCGCTTCGTCAGTTACGGTACCTTACTAGCCAGGTACTGGTCGGAGCTCCACCGGGGCGGCAGCGCGCACACGTCGGTCTGCGCGGCCTCGTCCCGGCGCGGCGCGCCCCCCGCCGCCTCGCGCAGCACGGGCCGCGCGCGAGGACCCAGCGCGCTCGCTTCGTCAGTTACGGTACCTTACTAGCCAGGTACTGGTCGGAGCTCCACCGGGGCGGCAGCGCGCACACGTCGGTCTGCGCGGCCTCGTCCCGGCGCGGCGCGCCCCCCGCCGCCTCGCGCAGCACGGGCCGCGCGCGAGGACCCAGCGCGCTCGCTTCGTCAGTTACGGTACCTTACTAGCCAGGTACTGGTCGGAGCTCCACCGGGGCGGCAGCGCGCACACGTCGGTCTGCGCGGCCTCGTCCCGGCGCGGCGCGCCCCCCGCCGCCTCGCGCAGCACGGGCCGCGCGCGAGGACCCAGCGCGCTCGCTTCGTCAGTTACGGTACCTTACTAGCCAGGTACTGGTCGGAGCTCCACCGGGGCGGCAGCGCGCACACGTCGGTCTGCGCGGCCTCGTCCCGGCGCGGCGCGCCCCCCGCCGCCTCGCGCAGCACGGGCCGCGCGCGAGGACCCAGCGCGCTCGCTTCGTCAGTTACGGTACCTTACTAGCCAGGTACTGGTCGGAGCTCCACCGGGGCGGCAGCGCGCACACGTCGGTCTGCGCGGCCTCGTCCCGGCGCGGCGCGCCCCCCGCCGCCTCGCGCAGCACGGGCCGCGCGCGAGGACCCAGCGCGCTCGCTTCGTCAGTTACGGTACCTTACTAGCCAGGTACTGGTCGGAGCTCCACCGGGGCGGCAGCGCGCACACGTCGGTCTGCGCGGCCTCGTCCCGGCGCGGCGCGCCCCCCGCCGCCTCGCGCAGCACGGGCCGCGCGCGAGGACCCAGCGCGCTCGCTTCGTCAGTTACGGTACCTTACTAGCCAGGTACTGGTCGGAGCTCCACCGGGGCGGCAGCGCGCACACGTCGGTCTGCGCGGCCTCGTCCCGGCGCGGCGCGCCCCCCGCCGCCTCGCGCAGCACGGGCCGCGCGCGAGGGCCCAGCGCGCTCGCTTTTAGGGGCCCGCGGGGGACGCGGTAGCCCGCCGGTCTGAAAAAGAAACAAAATACATTCAAAACCAATAATATCATGTATCTAATCTATCATAACTCAAGATAGTTTATAGACTATCCAAAATTTAAGCACTTACGCAAGCGTCGCGCCTAAGCAAGGGAGAGATGTGCACATGTTAACGAACTCTTACACACCGAAACAGAGTTAATTAAAAATATCTGATTTTTTCGTAGGTATGGAAATAATATGAAGTCGGTTAATTAATAGTGCATTTCGATGCCAGTGCGGAAAGTATGTCATTACTGAAGAATGACATTTTCGCACGTGTATCGAACGACGTTTTTTAATACAGTTGCGAAAAAATAAGAATAATATTTTTTTAAGCCAATATCGAATGTTGCTTTTGGAAACTAAAACATGCTTGCAGTAAGAATAAACGCCTCTTTTACGAGAAGTGTTTCGGCAGATATTCCGTTCCATTCAGACAACTCATCTTAATGAAATGATCGTTCTTAAACGGTTTTTCAATATTCAGTTTAAAAAATTAACGTGTTATAATTTCTTTATTTCCGACCAACAAGGATCATATACACAAAGAGTACACAATTAAAATAAAATATGAACATTAACTTTAGTTATTAAAAATTAATTAAACTAAAAATACATAAATGATTACCTACTTAGCAATAGATAAAGAAATAAAAATGGCAATAGATTGAGATCATTTCGAATGCGAGATTACTATAATATATGTGTTATTCGGCATTAAAAATTAAACGATTGGCTCGAATTCGCGGGTGACACCACTGATTGATGATGAAGAGGTAAGAAATAGGCAGTAGGTTTTTATGTTCATTACGACTTTTAAAGGAAAGTAATATTAACACTCATTAATAATTAGTCATGAATTGGAACAAGTATATATTTAAAAAAATTGTAAAAGTAAAAATCACAGGTTCGCGATAACCAACTTTCCGTACGCTAAACAGCTACGTAAAGTACTTAGCACTTTTTGAGCAACTGTATTAAAAAGTATTTTTGTACTCCTTTATGTATGAGTATGGCCTATCTAACGTGTAACTTAAATAATTATCACGATAAAATATAGCCCCCCTCCCCCCTTACGCCATCGATCGGTGTTTCATATTAGTTTTTCTGTCAAGAACTATTCCAGGCACACCTTTTCCAGACGAGTTCCTAGTTACTATATAATAAAACATCTATTCGAAGTAGATTGCTTTCGAAATTTGTTGGCTAGTCTAAGAAATATAGCTAAACATAAGTTGTTTTAGTACCTAATAAGTACAGATATCTGTTATTTTTCTATCTGATATAAATATGCATTAGCTATAATTTTACTTTGTTCAGTTTACATAATTTATGATTATGAACCTCTAGGTTTTTTGTTGTATTTTTCTTTTGTTGCAGTACATCTTTTTTATTTCTTTTTTATGTTTATTATTATTATTATTATTTATTATAGACAACATAATGGTCCACATAGTTGTTAGTTTTGAACTTAATCTACATGTTAGTTTACTAACGCTAATAATAAATTAATAAAAGTGATTTAGTCCTCTGGCTCATTTTGCACATAAGAGGACAATCAAACTTATTGGCTATCATGCTTAAAATGCTGTTGCCACTCCCGCGCACCCTGTCAAGCAGTGAGGCAGTTTTCTTCCGCCAGACGGCATCGAAGCCATCTGTGCGCGCCTCCGCAAACATGGAAGACGCGCTGCAGAACCGCGGGAGTCTCAACAGCATCCTAAACGCATTATTGTATTGGATGCGCAGGGCATCGTAAGCACGTTGAGTATATCTAACCCACAGACTTGACGTGTACAGCGATGTACAGTAAGCCTTGAAAAGTGTAGTTTTAACTTCAACTGTACATCGAGCAAATCTGCGGGCTAGCATGTTCGCTCGAACTGACAATGCCCTGCGCTCCCTCTCCATATCTACATCGTCCTTCAGGTCGTCAGTCAACAAATGCCCCAAGTACCTAAACTGTGTCACTCTTTCTAAGGGTACACCATTAAGTGTCACTGGTGGAAAAAAGAAAGGACATTTATTTCCCGCCCTGAACACCATGTAGCTGGTTTTATTCACATTGTAAGACAAACCATGCGATGTCGCGTACTTCTCACAGACACCAATAAGCTGACGCAATGCACTGACTGACGGAGCCAGCAGCACCATGTCATCTGCGTAACTCAAGTTATTGACACAGACTCCGTCAACAAAGCAGCCGACATGAGTGCTACTGAGCTCCTCAATCAGTGCATTCATGTACAAACTGAAGAGCAAGGGCGAGCTTAACCCTCCCTGCCTTACGCCGCACTCCAGCCGACATGGCGTCGAAAGCTCGTTTGCCCACTTCACTCGATTTTCCTGATTCAAGTACCAGTACTTAAACAGCGAGATCAACTCTGGTGACAGCCCCACACCTTCCAGTTTACGCCAAAGTATGTCATACGAAATTGTATCAAAAGCCTTCGAGATATCCATAAAGCAAGCATAAATTGGCGTATCCCGGTCAGTGTAATACCTGACAGTGTGCTTTAAACTAAGAATAGCAGCTTCTGTAGACAGGCCAGGTACAAAGCCGAACTGCGCATCGTGGAGCTTAATGTGTTTTTTTAAATGCGAGTTGAGCACACTGTCAAGTACTTTTGCTACTATCGTGGCCAAGGAGATAGGTCTATAATTAGCTTTCTCCGACGCATCTCCCGTCTTGCACTTGATAATAGGTACCACCAGAGTTTTGATCATGTCTTGGGGCAGGTATGAGTGACTTAGGCAGACGTTGTAGAACATCGCAAGCACGCGCGGCAAGTGAAAGCCAGCATTACGCAGGTGCTCGATAGAGAGACCATCATGGCCTGGTGATTTGCCCTTCTTCATTCTACTTATCGCAAACTTGACATCTTTAGCGAGAATCAAAGTTGTTGGCTTACCGATGTCCTCCATATCGAGCTGCCTGCACGGCGGTCCCAATTGCGACTGAACTTTAAAATGATTCTGAAACATTTCCGCGATATCTTTCGGGTTTGAAATACCGGCGACACTCACGGGAGTGCCAGGCTTAGCAGACAGCTTATTTGTACACTTCCAAAAGTTTTTAAAATCCGATCTAGCGTAGTGTGTTGCAATCAAGTCCATTTTTATTTGCTCTTCGTGGTTTTGACACCACTTAAGTTTGCCCAATTCAATTCAATTCAAATATACTTTATTCATGTAGGCCTAGCAACAAGCACTTATGAATAGTAAGACAGTATTACATATAATTATCTTAATCTAATTATCAGAGCAATTTATTGATGTTGTAAATATTATTCCATATATAATACTAATGAATATAATTCATAGATCAAATTTAATACTAAAACTTTCACAAAATATAGTCATGCAAAAAAAAAATGTATAAAAAATACTAGTCTAGATTGTTTCTAGAATAAATTCTAAATGTCAAACAAATATAATAAAAACAACAAAGGAAATACATGCATTGGAATATCCATTTCATCATCATTATTCAAATATAATAAATAATTAATCATTTCGAATCACAATTAATCCCACGTTGTTTTATCATTCATGTAGTCTTGTGTGGTATAATAAGCTTTAGAAATAAGTTTACGCTTTACATGATTCTTGAATTTATTAATTGGTAACTCAGTAATATGGTTTGGAAGTTTATTATAAAATCTCACACAATTACCCATGAATGATTTTTTAATTTATGGAGCCGAGTGAAGGGCACGGCGAACTTATGTTTATTTCTAGTATTAATATTATGAATGTCACAATTTTTCTTAAAATCGGCAATATTTTTATGCACATACAGAATATTCTCATAAATGTATTGACAGTGCACTGTCATGATGTCAATTTCCTTAAATTTATCTCTCAGTGAGTCTCTATGGTTCATTTTATATATTGCTCGAATAGCCCTCTTCTGCAGAACAAAAATGGTATTTATATCTGAAGCACCACCCCACAGTAAAATACCATATGACATAATGCTATGGAAGTAACTAAAATATACTAATCGAGCTGTTTTGACATCAGTTAACTGACGGATTTTGCTTACTGCAAAAGCTGCAGAACTCAGTCTATTCGAAAGAGTAGCAATATGGGGACCCCACTGGAGTTTAGAATCTAAAGTTATACCAAGAAAAACTGTACTATCAACTAATTCCAATTCCTCATCCTTCACAATGACACTTGTTTTTACATGCCTTACATTACTAGAGACAAACTTAATACATTTAGTCTTATTCTCATTTAACAATAAATTATTAACATTGAACCAATTTACTACTTTTGAAATAGCATCGTTTACATCATTGTAAGCTTGTTGCTGTCGTTTGACTTTGAAAATAAGTGAAGTGTCGTCTGCAAACAATACTATATCATGGTGGGTCTTTACAAGGAATGGCAAGTCATTTATGTAGATAAGGAACAGGAAAGGTCCCAATATTGACCCCTGTGGTACACCCATAGAGACCAATGACCCCGGTGATCGCTGTCCATTCACATCGACCCTTTGTATTCTACCATTAAAAATGCCCTTAAAAATTTTACGCGCCTCGACCATGCTATTATAAACTGGGCCACTACTTGGTTTACCGTGGCACACCCATGTATTAAAGAGCAACCTGGCATTGGCGTGAGCCTCGCTTACATGTCTGTTCCAACCGATAACCGGCTTTTTACGTTTTTTACACTTCGCCACCTCGTACGACCGACTTGCAGCCCGACATAGTACATTTAATATATTAAAATATAACTTATCTATGACAGCCCTATGCCTATAATCGTTACAGTGGTGACCGCAACATTGCACAAAATCTGAAGGAAAATCAATATACCTTAAACCATCATCACATAATTTTTGGTAAGTACTGATCTGGTCGGCACTTCTTTCGCCCCACCTAATTTTATTAGGGGTAACGGATGCCAGTACTGCTTTATTCTGTGTTATATTAAAATTACATTTAACAACTAATGGGAAGTGGTCAGACCAGTAGATATCATATTTGACATATATATCAATAATACATTGTTGCGCCGCACTCGTCACTACACAATGGTCCAACCACCGTTTACACCCATGAGCCTCGCTAATGAATGTAAATGTGTCCGAAGATAAGCCTAATTTCTCTACATCAATACATACCCAATCCTGGTCAACAGAAAAATTACATAGCTCGTTAAAAAATCTAGTATGTGGATGCGCATTAAAGTCTCCAAGTATAAAGACTGAGTCGACATCATTTTCCTCAATTATAGCGTTGACTAAGCTAAGACAATCAGTTAATTCCGTTATGTTCTCCGCGCAATCTGTAGGCATATATACGCTGAACACTAACACTGCCCGGTCACTTACAGTCATACGCACTGCCGCTATACGCGGATTAGCACACGGAATCACAGAAACGCACTGAAACACTGATTTACGCCAGAGGATCGCAACTCCACCGAACGGTCTGCCTCTTAACATTCCCGCACTAGTGTCCATCGCCGACGTTCCTGTGCTGCCGAAGTCCTCATGAATACTCCCCAGGAACGGCAAATCTACTTCCATCAGCCAAGTCTCCTGAAGAGCAATTACGTCAGCAAACATACATAATTGCGTTATGCCTTCTGCCGAACGCTTTATATTTTTGCAATTATACGTAACGAAATTAGCACTATACATTTACACCGAAACGTTTGCTTGTGTTCTGCTCGCCATCTGGCTCATTACTTCTATACGACCTAAAACGTCTACATGTTACTCCCTCAGGCCAAAATTCTTCTTTTAAATACAGGTCTATTTTATGTCTAGGCACCACTATTTTATAACAATTATACCCTTTATCCTCTTTCACGTTTATTTTTCGAAGTAACACTTTTTCTTGTGTCTTAGTTAAGATAAAGTCTAATATATCACCATCGGTAACATCTTTATGCACATACGACACGAACAGGGAAGCCTTTAAATCTGCCGATTTAAATTTATCGCCCGGTTTGATTACGGCTGTACCTCTTGTACATGTTGTTTTAGGATTTCTGTATTTTTTCTTGTATTCGACTTTCTTCCATTGTTGTTTTTCTATTTCTTCAACATTCTTATCTACCTGAGACCCGTGAGCATCTCCCATGATACTACTATTTACGTCACGAACAGTACCCGCCTGCGCTACGGTGTAAGATGCGGCCGCCACATGCTGTTGTTGCTGTGCCGTAAACCGGTCCGCGCCCGTGGGCTCCCGCCGAGTGATAACAACTTCGGCTCGTGAGCAGTTCTCCTGCACCCGTGCACTAGATTCGACGTTTGTATAACTATTCCTTCTCTCTTTATGTCGTGACGGTGAAGATGTGTGAGATGGTGGTGAGCTCATCCGGTGCCCTTCTGGTGTATTATTCGTCGCGTGGACGGAGGACAAATTCAAAATGCCAAACGGTCCACTGTCCGAAACATAACCGCCTCGCCTTGTGTTTACATTTAGTGCACTGTGATTGGTTTTACTTACAGATGCGTAATTTATATTCTCTAACTCACTTTTTACATCCTTAAGGTGTTCGACAGTCAAGTAAGTTTCTTTAATAGTCCTAACTTCGGATTGTAATACCACAATATCTTTCAATAATCTGGAGACGTCTATATGATCAAAGGTTAACGGTGGCAATTTATGCAGTTCCTTCGCAACAAAAATGGGCATATTGTCGGGTTCTGTGTTTTTAAAAACACTCACTATGTCTTCTAAATCTTTTTGTTCTTTATTAACCCGTCTATTGACTTTATGAATTGAAGTGGAGATCGACGCGAACAACAAATCTTTCGCGGCACTAATTTCAGATATCGAGAATGCACTCGCACTTAATTTCACTAGACTTTTTTCGTCCATTACATTTAATTTGTTTTGAATAAAGCATAATAGCTCATTAATTACAATATTACACTGTGTACACTTTAATAACTCAATAGCCATCTCGTTTCTGTACCCTTCCGCCATAACGGTCGCGCATAGACTGATTATATATAATAATATAATAATAATATATTATATGACTGGTTTCTGCATTAAAAAAAATATAAAAACAAATCGCCACCTCAATTAGAGAGATTTATTCTCAACACAGATAAGCTCTTCTAACATATATAAGAAACATATATAAGAATTTCGAAATTAAACGCATGTTGGCGACAATGTCGTTAATTCGTTACCCTCCATTCCATAATTTTAGTATAAAATTGTATCCGAGGAAAATTTTCAGAGTAATTGCGATAAAAGGTAAAAACCCACACGGTGGCCGTATCTTCCGTCACAGGTTTCGCGCGCCACGGCATATCTTTTTTCCTTGTTATTTCCTAGATTTAACTCTTAACCATAGAGTAACCTATAGACAAACTGACAATTGCGTAACACCCCATTAAAATAAATAAGAGCGCGCTTCATAATTGATTGTTCAGTTTTAATGACATTTAACCGAGGTGTAAAAAAAAGTAAAATTACCTGTATTGAAACGGATTAGGGCAAGTATTCCTCCTCACATTGTTGTACAAATCATCCTCCGAAGTCCCACACTTCGAGATATCCCTCTCAGCGAACACAGAGAATCTATGCCCAAAGTGACTAGTTTTATGAAAACTGTCCACACTTTCATCCCTGCGGAGTATATCCATACTTGAGCCTAGTTCAAAACTAGAAGACTTGGTATTGTCAAAGCTTAGGCCTCGGTTGTACTCGCAAGTTAGACTATCAACGCTATCCAGTCTCCGAGTACTTGTGTTTGGACTGCGTTTGTAAAGGGTATTATCTGAGCGGTTATCGCAGCTCTTTAAAATGCCTCTGCCTGGTAGATCTAAGCTCCCTTTGCTGTTGAAAGCGACGTGGCGAATCTCCTTATCATTAGGAAGCGATACCCTTTTAATTCTCAAGCTTGAGTCAGCAAGGACCCCCTGTAGGGTGCTATTCTCTTGGTTCTCGTTTTCTGCGTTTTCAGTGGTTTCTCCTGGTTGGAAGTCAGGGTCTAGAGTGTGGAATTTGATGAGGACAGGAGTAGAGTGTGTTGTGGAGGCCGAAGGAGGCCATTGGTCGGTTTCCCGGATGGATACAAGGTCCTCCTGTGAACAAAAATAAGATTTGTTATCTGGGCAAGGTCGCCATGTATCGTCGACACAGTTATAATAGAAGTGAAGTAATGGTCAGTTACATATGCTGCTGTCAATTAATATTAAGAGCATATTGCAAGTATTGGTTAAGTAGGAAAAGAAGAACCATAAAATGTGATTTTGGTCAAACACACCTTGTGCCTTGTGTCTTACCGAGGACGGCGTTGTCCCCGCCGTTTTTATTTTATATTTCTGCGATTTATCACAAAGCAAAATTATTATGGTAATGTTAAATGTAAATAACGGTTATTTTCCTTGACTATCTCTTATTACTGTATCCTTTTTTTAAGCCGCTGTGTCACATGTGTCACACACACCCTTAAAATACAACAACACAACACAACTTTACACAACTTTTTTCTACAACTTTGTTTTTTTTTTTGCGACAATAAATGACTTTTTATTTATTTATTTATTTTTTTAATGGTCTATGGTCTAGTAGCAATTATAGTCGAGTTGTGTCGTTCTCGAGAACGTTCTCAATTTACTATGGGGAATATTCTCGACCAATACGATATCCCAAACAAAAAGGATAACGGCACAACTCTAGCGGCAATACGGTTATTTACCACCGTAATATTAGAAGTTATAAGCCTTAGGTAATTGAAATGTTACCTGTAAATTACTCATGTCTTTAGACTCGTCGGTAGTAAATATGAGTTCTATATCGTCGACCTCCTCTGACTCGTTGCCGCTCGCGTTCTCCGTCTCTTTCTCGTCGCCACGCGGGTCTATAGGCGTGGTCACGCCCTCGCTAAACACGGAATTGTCGCCTTCGGAAAAAGACCTAGAAGCAAATAAATTTAATACTTTAATTGGGACCTAGAGTTGTGAAAGATTCTAGACATATTAGTAGTACCAGCAAATGTAACAACACGTTTTGAAAAAAACACTATACAAAACTTTCCTATTTTTAATTTGAACCTTGTTGTATAGTAAATTGGAGATGAATTTAGTTTGTTTGAGAAAACAATGAAACAAAATAAAATGTTACTTTATATGACTTCATACACAAATAAAGTTTCTAATAAGATTGAAACGGACTTTACATTGTAATGCACATAGGGCACACATATTTTTCAATAAATAATAAAGCAAGTAAACCTATGTTGCACTCATAGAAAATTGAAGCAGGAAAACAAGCGATCCCAAGCAATATAACGATCTCTTGGGAATTGACTATGCTGGAACTGTTGGATGTTAATGTATAAAGTGTGAAATGTTACATTTTAGTATTTGTGCCTTTGAGATAAGATTCAATTTTGTTTGGCATTCGTTGTTCATTTAATAAACTGCTAAAAATGGTTACCTATACCACATCTATGAATGAAATAATTAATAGAGCTTCTACACTAATATACAAAATTTTATAGATGTTGTCTCTGTACCTGTTTGCCCATTTATATTTCCGAAAATACTAATCGGATTATGACGATTCTTCATCAAAATCGGCTTGGTAATTTTAATGAAATCCAGGATTTCACATAGCTTACTCAGCACAGCACAGAATATAGTGTGTATTACGGCCTCATATATTGAAATAAACATATATTTTTTCACCACCACCACGTCGGTGGCAAACAAGCATACGGCCTGCCTGATGGTAAACAGCCTATGCGTATTGCCAACCATTTAAAAACCTGTACACTCCTTTTTTGAAGAACACCATACCTTAGCCTCTCGGGAAAACCTCGGCAGGGGTAGCTCATTCCACAGCCGAAGTGTCCGCGGGAGGAAAAACATTACATTACACATGAAAAGAAAAAAAGGATCCTACTCAGTGTTTATAATTTAATACTATTATAAACACCAAATAGGCCACTCAGCATAAGCTGTGTCATATGTAGGTCTGATACAACCCTGATTTTCAGGCCACCCAGAAAAAAATGATACAAGCTATGGGTGTGGTGCGGGAAAAAAGCCCATAAATAAACTGCAAATAAATAAATCATGAATATTAATAGAACCATTTTAGAAGTAGTTCATATTCCATATTTACCTCAAACTCAAATCATCAACATCCAAATTCAATGTGTCCTTCCTCCGACTCCGTTCCACATGCTCCTTCACCACCAAGTTCTCCTCTGACGTAATACGGACCTGCACATCAAACTTATCCGTCTTCTTAGCATCACCGTCATTCGGCACAGCCATCTTCACACTCTCACACACCGTGTTCACTCTACTCGCCTTAATATGCTCCGTATCCTCCAAATGCTCTTTACGGTCTTCGAAATGAAATGTCGCTTCTGGGTCTCGCTTTTCTGTATCTTTCCTGTCTTCAACAGTTGAACCACTTTCAGATGTAGTGCTTGAAAATTCTGCACCTTCTTTCAATGTACGCACTTTTATTTTAACATCGAATTTGGATAGGAGTTCTAATTTCGTTTGGAAAGTAGGCTGACTGTCATTAGTTTGTTTATTATAGCTACTTAGGCTCACTGATTCTTGCACTTGTGAGGGTTGCTCCTCTACAGATGACTCTTTATGTTCTACTGATGCTTGTTCACCAATTGGTGAATGTTTATCAGTATCAGCAGATTTTATTTCCTCCTCTAAATCTGGTTCTTTGGTATCTGAAGAAACTAGTTCCTCTTCCCCATATTCAGCGTCATGTTCTAAAGTCTCTATAGTACTGTTTATTTCACTATTAACAGTCTTAACCACTACTTCACTTCCACTATAATCATCTACAGTCTGAGAATGAGGACTGTAAGTCACTTCAAGCTTCAGTTTTTGGGAACCCAAGTCCTCCGGACCAGAGTCTATAATCTTGCGCCTTAAGATGTGATTTTCCAAGGTCAGCTTCTCTATAACATCAGCATACTCTATGCAGTGAGAATGCTGCTCGTATTTCTGTTTGAGCTCCTTCAATTCGTTCTTAGATATTTCCAAAGCCGTCCGTAGGGATACTACAGTTTGGTGCAGAGCCCTCACTGTGTCCAGGTGCATCGCCCCGGCCGGGACTGCCTCCAGCCTGCCGCTATCCATTCCTTAATGCCCACCGTCACTCCAGCCGACAGCATCCCATACATGACTACAGCTATTCTTCCAAACACTTCAATTTACAAGCTCCGAAGCCTCCATCGCCCCGCCGATATTATCAGACCTATAATAAACAAACAAATAATAACTTCACAATAGTATTCATTAAACTGTCACGAAATCGCACTTTAAAATTACTTACGATTGACCCAATTTCCCGTTCGACAGTACGACCATCAGCGATTCACGACGCATTTTTAGATGCTTATCGTGTCTCGTACTGGTTCCGAGATCCCCCAACGTACCAAGGCACAGCACAAGTGGGGCATGCAATCGATAAAACAACTCGACCCAGGCAGAGCTAATTAAGCTTTCAAAGCCCTCAAAAGTTAGTTCGGCGCGGTGCACAGGTGGTACGGACAGCTGATAAGGTTTCAACACGTAAGGTTGTAATTAAGTCGGATATTATCTTTAAATCGCTTCTTCAAGGTTGTAAGATATACCTATAATTATAAGATACTTGAAAATCTCTTGGCTCAGTCCTTGTAAACAAATCAATAATTCAATTTGCTGTTCGCGGGCGCAAATGTGATGGAAAGAATACCGTGCTCGTTCTTTGTCTAGCGCTGTCATTTTGACAACTAATATTCTGTTTGAGACTATTAAAACATGTGCTTAAACAGTTCAGGTACAGTGGATATTGCGCAGATTATATGCTCTTTGATGTTGCGCAAAGGTGTTGTGCCCATTGTGCCCCTGTCACAATACATATGTTCAAGTGCGACAGAGAGACATATAATAGTCCCTCGTAAACTAGGGGCCTACCGCGAAAACCGAATCTCGTATATTGCGGGGATCTTTCTCTTTAATTCTCACTAAGACGTAATTAGAGAGACAGAGAAACATGCCCACAATTGACGAACTTCGATTTTCGCGGTTATAACCCTGTATTTTATTTACTAGTTGGTCACACTAACCTTAATGTCAAACTTTCAGTGTATTGCATACAACATATAACCTAAAAATATTTATTTTATTATCTTTTTATTTATTACGTTAACAGAATGTTATCTATTATAAATATTTGCAAAAACGTCCACATAAATTCATTACTAGTGCAACAAATAAGATACAAATCCAAAACACATTGGGTAACAAACTTTTGCTTTGTTTTCTTTTTGAAACTAAATATAATGAAAATAATCTAAAATGTTTAATTTATATCTATAGGCTAAATTAAAAAAGAAAACTAGTCCTAAGTACAAGGCTCAGAATCATTTCGACGAGTTCTACGGGTCTGTGTTCGGCGGGAAATGGCCACCGATGAAGGAGGCAATGCTGCGGCGTTCTAAATATGTGGCTGTAGTCAACAACTATGGGGACTCTGAAGAAACTATTGACTTCCTTACCGAGAGAGGTAAGTATCTGTATTTACTTACTAGTTCATACAGCCATTGGCTAAAATTGCGTGAGGTGCATTTAGAGTTGTACCTAGATTAGTAATGATTTTGTAAAGTGGAATTGAATATGTGCAGGTTGTAAACTGTTAAAGAAAGATTTTTGTAGATAAAATTTGAAGCCTGCCTAACGACTTTACAGAATTTTGGACTATAGTTGCCTAAAAAGGCCAGAAATCAATATAGTCTAGCTAGGATTCAAATGTTTTATACTAGCAGCAAAGCCCTATATTTTGATACAAGTGGATATTAAGAAACCCCTTGTTTTTAGATATTTGTTTTATAATTTAAATACTATTATAGTAGATCCTTTTTAGGGTTCCGTAGCCAAATGGCAAAAAACGGAACCCTTATAGATTCGTCATGTCCGTCTGTCTGTCCGATTCTGTCACAGCCACTTTTTTCCGAAACTATAAGAGCTGTACTGTTCAAACTTAGTAAGTGGATGTATTCTATGAACCGCATTAAGATTTTCACACAAAAATAGAAAAAAAACAATAAATTTTGGGGGTTCCCCATACTTAGAACTGAAACTCAAAAAATCTTTTTTCATCAAACCCATACGTGTGGGGTATCTATGGATAGGTCTTCAAAAATGATATTGTGGTTTCTAATATCATTTTTTTCTAAACTGAATAGTTTGCGCGAGAGACACTTCCAAAGTGGTAAAAAGTGTGTCCCCCCCCCCGTAACTTCTAAAATAACAGAATGAAAAATCTAAAAAAAATATATGATATACATTGCCATGTAAACTTCCACCGAAAATTGGTTTGAACGAGATCTAGTAAGTATTTTTTTTTAAAAACGTCATGAAATTTAAAAAAAAAAATTTTTTTCATCATACCCATACGTGTGGGGTATCTATGGATAGGTCTTCAAAAATGATATTAAGGTTTCTAATATCATTTTTTTCTAAACTGAATAGTTTGCGCGAGAGAACCTTCCAAAGTGAAAAAAAGTGTGTCCCCCCCCCTGTAACTTCTAAAATAACAGAATGAAAAATCTAAAAAAAATATATGATATACATTGCCATGTAAACTTCCACCGAAAATTGGTTTGAACGAGATCTAGTAAGTATTTTTTTTTTAAAACGTCATGAAATTTAAAAAAAAAAATTTTTTTTCATCATACCCATACGTGTGGGGTATCTATGGATAGGTCTTCAAAAATGATATTAAGGTTTCTAATATCATTTTTTTCTAAACTGAATAGTTTGCGCGAGAGAACCTTCCAAAGTGAAAAAAAGTGTGTCCCCCCCCCTGTAACTTCTAAAATAACAGAATGAAAAATCTAAAAAAAATATATGATATACATTACCATGCAAACTTCCACCGAAAATTGGTTTGAACGAGATCTAGTGAGTAGTTTTTTTTTAATACGTCATAAAATTAAAAAAAAAATTTTTTCATCAAACATATACGTGTGGGGTATCTATGGATAGGTCTTCAAAAATGATATTTAGGTTCCTAATATCATTTTTTTCTAAACTGAATAGTTTGCGCGAGAGACACTTCCAAAGTGGTAAAATGTGTGTCCAAAGTGGTAACATGTTGAACAAGATCTAATAAGAAGATTTTTTTTAATACGTCTTAAATTGTACGGAACCCTTCATGCGCGAGTCCGACTCGCACTTGGCCGCTTTTTAACTTTCTCCATCATTATTTTATAGGGTAGGTTTGATATCATTCACAGATAAAATTACATTTTTTATTTGAACATTTGGTAGATTGAGTATTGAACCCTATATAAAGATTATACGCATTACCACCAGGTGCCCACTGCCTCAAAGCCCTCATGTCAGTACAGCAAGAGTTCCACAAACAGTACCCGCCCACACCCACACAAACAGACACACAGACAGCCACCCTTGAACAGTACACAGCCAAAGTGCAGTCGGACGACATATCCAGCATATACCCACAAGACAAGCTGCCCGAGAAGTTGGAGCTGAGCGATATGACTATCAGAAGTAATGAGGAGGAGAAGGAAGTTGAGAAACAGTAAGTATAACAATAGTAACAATAATCATATCATCATGACTCAAATAATGCATTGCATTTATTGTAAGATACCTGAGGAGATCTACTTTTAATTTGTTCTTTCCCATTGTCCAAGGGACAAGAGTGACACAGTCTGTTGGAAGAAATGTTGTATCACATTCTTGTTACGTAGTTCTAACCTAACCTAACAGCTGTATTATAACCTTATCTTTGGCCGTATGTTACCAGAGTACCTAGCTATTTTATGTAAGTACTTTTTTCTTACCAAATCTGGCTGCCACATGACAGGCATATCTTATACCTTTAAATGAGCAATTCTTGTATATATATATAAGTATATATATTTCTGTGATCTCGGAAACGGCTCTAACGATTTCGCTGAAATTTGGTATATGGGGGTTTTTGGGGGTATACAATCTATCTAGATTAGTCTTATGTTTGGGAAAACGCGTGTTTTCGAGTTTTCATGCGTTTTTCTTTCGACGCAGAATATGGTCGCTAATTTCGTGTTGCTGGCCACTGTCCGTCTGGTCCAGCGGGTTAAGACGCGGACTGCTAAACGAGTGTTACGGGTTCGAATCTCGCCCGGTGACTAACTTTTTTTTTTCATATGTTCAAGTTTATATATCATTTTTTAATTTTTAATGTTTTAGACAAGTTTAATTTAGTAAAAAAATGTAGTTAAGATTATCACCATCATATTACAATAAATAGTTATAACCGAGCAAAGCTCCGTCGCCCAGGTACTTTTCTTTTAAATAAATAGACAACTATTTTCTATTAACATTCTTAGCAGATGGCTCATTATACATTCTTGTTGTAGTAACTACTTGATTGCTCGCTGTTGCTGAGAATTTTTATACCTAGCAGTTTTTTCCCATGGAAAACTAACCGTAACTATGGCAACAGATGACACTATAAATTTGATTCACTCACTTATCCCTTTGACTACCAAAAAGGGCCACACATCTCAGTTTTCCTGAGAGAGAAGATAAGTAATAAAAAAATCTAGCAAGTTTATGGTCAGGAAAATTAATGGATAATTAGAGAAGTCTTTTACCCAGCTGACATCATTGTCAGGTAATGTTTTTCATGTATGTCTGTTTGACGCGCCTTGCAGCCCAATTGTCTTGATGCATTTTGTCTGGATGGAATATAAGATGACATAAAATTCATCAAAAGAGAAACATAAGCTATGAATTCTAGTTCAAACTTTATGTGTAGTGCAGTTGCTAATGGACGGAGTTAGCCACGTGACATAACACTCTTTGAACGCCACGACTATTTTGCGCAACGTGTCATCGTGAACCTTATCGAAATGCACCAAGGTTGACATTGGGATGCTGCTACGCGCTTCAGTTGACGTCCTTGACGGGCAAAGACTTAGGGACAGATCAGACAGACACTGACATTATCACACTATCATTTAAACAAATACAGTCAATATGACAAGACATGAAAAGGAATGACCTTTAATTTTGCAGGACCCTTAAAAACTTGACCCTAGAGGAATCCTTGGCCAGCGCGCAAATGGACATGTCCCGGATCATCGACCCGTCAATGGGGGTCACGTCTGAAGCCCTGTACCAGTATGTGCCGGCCACGCAGCTGAAGGGCATGGACGAGTGGGTGCCGGAGTCGCTGCACTATTCTTACTATGCTAGTAAGTTGGTTGGTTTTCGAGACTCAACTTCAACATTTATTCAGAAAATAGGCCACCAGGGCACTTTTATACGTTAACATAGAACTTACATGCAAGCAAAAACAAGCACATCAACAATTATAAATTAACTGAAATTATTAATGCAAACTAAAGTATTATTATTACTTAGAGCATGTAGTCTCTAAATGTCAAATTACAAAAAAAAAACAAACAGAAAAAACTATAATGATTTAGAGGTGTAAATATATGTAAGTGTCGGAACTAAATGATTATATAGTTTATCAAATTATACTTAGAGATGTATAGGGTCTCCAAGAGTCAAAATTCTGTATAATTAAAACATTCATTAAGATAAAAGAAACATACGAGAACCAAATGAGGTGTCTCACTGTTATTATACTCAAAAATAAAGTTAGCTTCAACAGACCAGTCTCCATAACATACGAAGGATAGTCTAAACCCCGTGAGATATGAGGAATATTTTAGAACCTCCGTAACCCCTGTGAGAGATATAGTTTATATTTTGTATAATTATAGAAGTCGGGCCTCCAGTGCCGGGCGCCTCGTCACTCGGACATTACAAAAATCGGGTGCCTTGGATTCAGAAGTTCGTAACATAAATATACGGATATTTTGGTTCTAAAATAAAAAATAGTTGAAACCAGTGTACCTAATATAAAAAAAAGATATAATTTTATTTAATTGAGAAATATCCAAAAAACAATCATAATACGCTTAAATAGTATTTAAATACTATAATATGTGATTTTTAACCCCATTATCCTAAAACACGGCTATTTTTAACAAATTTCAGAAGACACAGACTTCCCGTTGGCAATAGAGCCGGAGACGGAATTCAGTTTTCCGGAGCACCTCAAAGTGTACACATATGAAATGGGCAGCGATTGGAACATGTTTCCTGAACCAAAGAGATGTAAAACAAGTAAGTAGCAGTGTCTTATTCTTACTTTCATTATTTAATTATAGTATGAAATGCCAGACGTTTACACTAGATAGACTATCTAGTTCATAACACTATCTTAGATAGTGTTATGAGCTTCCCTGAAAGCTAAAAGTTATTAATTGCATAAGAGTTGTGAAGTCTAAGAAGAAATAGTGTTTCGAATATGTCAGTAAGATGGCGCTGTATGGCTCCGTACATTTTCAATTTCAATTTGTTTATTTCAAAAGACAACAATAGTCCATAATGGTTAGTAACATTTAAGGTTTAAAACTAAGTGTTAGTAGAACAAATACAAAAAGAAAAGCGAAAAGTACAGCAACAATAACAAACAATCACATGGTAGCGGTCATGATACCCTCAAAATGTCGCACAACAGGTGAGTCGTATCGGCCCGCTACCGTAGCCAGGATGGGGTTGGAGCTGGCCCGCACTCTGCAGAGCAACGAGGCAATCCTCTTTCGTATTATGGCTTAGTTGTAGTTTGCAATGACACTAGTTGTCAAGAGTTGACAATCCTAGCTAGCTAAAAGACCACTTAAAATGATTATGTATTTATAGAAATAAATAAATGAACCCGCTATTCCATTTAAAATGAATTGTGCATGTACTTAAAGGACCATGGGCAACTTTGTATGCTTGAGAAATGAGAGTTAGGTCATTAGATAGGTATTTCATGTATTATATACTTCATTTCGTTTTATGGGCACCAAGCGGAATTGCATTGCAGAACTTGAGATATTTGTACCTTAGACAAAATATCATCAGTCATCACCCTTATTACCTAGGCAATAGAGTCCAAGTAAGTAGATTAATTGCTAGATGCAGGGTAGATGTTCGCGTACCGCTGTGAGCGCGGTAAACTATTCGCCCAGCGGTGGACTCTATTGCCCAGATAATACCTAAGGGTGATGCTGATGACATTTTGACTAAAATACCAATATCTCAGTTCTGCAATGGAGATAATTTAACGAATTGAAGGACATATAAATAGCTATCTAATGACCTATTCCTAACTCTGTTGGTTTTTGAATCATTTTGACGGACGCACAGTCCTTTATGAAATGATAATAATTAGATCAAATTGGGCTATTAAAATTCGGTTTTTACACTTTATAGGTGTATATAACTATTATCCAATGGATTGTGGGAGCGTGCTAGCAGTGCTAGCGTTATGCTTGTCCCCCGGCGACCGCGTGCTGGACCTGTGCAGCGCGCCGGGGGGCAAGGCCCTCGTGGCGCTGCAGACCTTGCTCCCCGACGTCATAGTGTGCAATGACTCCTCCATTTCACGGACCAACAGGTAATCATCACCGTCAGTATTATATCATATAACATCGTTTGTAACTATTGCATAGAAGTTTGAAATTCCGTGATTGAGAAGCGCCCTGACTTGCCTGCTTTTTTACATTGTATAACTTGTATAGCCACAAGTACCTAATTAGTTATATTAAGAGTTTCATTTGGCCACTACCTAAAGGTTGTCTGGAAGAGATCGCTCTGTAGCGATAAGGCCGCCTGTTGTTTACCTCTATCTTCATGTATTATATGTGTTTCCATGTATACATTTATTCTGAGGTTGTGCAATAAAGAGGATTTGTATTTTGTATTGTATTGTTACATTGTTATTTATGTCAAAGAGTTATTGCTTGTAGAAGACATGTTAAGTCTTAGAAAAAATTGTGCCCCCGAGTCAACAACAACTTTTAACAACGTGCTGTTTAGGGGCTCTATGAGCTAGAGTTTGACAAAATAAAGAGTTAAAGTGTCATGGTAGATGGCGTCACATTTTCATTGAAATTTGACATTAATAATGACGACATTCCACACTTGCAATTCCACAATGCAATACCAACAAGAGTTAACTTTGTCCGATGAGTGGAACCTGTGGAACAACGACATCTTGGAAGTGTTTTATTTTTTCTTGTCATCCGTCTCGTTCTACTATTAAAATTTACTATATGTCTATTTCTGTGTATGGTGTCTGTACCACTAAATAGGCAATTAAGTATCGATCAATGGTATTACGATTCGATCTTTAATATCGAATATAGTTTGCCCTTATATGCTCTTTAGAATGTATATTTATGTTAATTTACACTTAAATCAAATTTACTTCCCTTAAATGCCATTATTTCCAAACAATACGAAAAATAATGATCAGTTCTAGGGTTTAGTTTTCAAGTTCAATGTGTGCAGGATCAGCCGCATATTCCGCGACTACCTGATCGACTTCGAGACCAGCAACTCGTGGCGGGAGCGCGTCGTTGTGTGCACGCGCGACGGACGGGAGTTCACGGACGACATCGGGTTCGATAAGGTACGTACTGTATAAGGGTTACGGTCTAGCTGAGGTGGGGAATGTAAACGCTCAGGGTAGATTCTAATATTATTATATATTTTTTCTTCATAAACGAAATACAATAATGGCGACTAACACAGATGCTTGCAACTTTCAGAATCCAATCGCCTGCAGATCTTTATTCCTTCAGCAGGGCGATAGTTCTGAATTCAAATAATCGTTGCCAGTTATCTATCAAGAGACTGTGAAGGTTTCCAACCTTCACAGTATTAACTATAGATCGAGTCATTCACGAAGACGCGTGATTTGACTCGTATTACCACGTTATTAAAGCTTAGATTTGACAAATCTGCACGTCATCGTGGATTACACGTACTATACTTTCTTAAGAGTCTGAGAACTTTTTTAATTATGAATTTCATATTTAATTGTTTAAATACAAATTATAGAAGACGGTAGTCCGCCAAACAGTTGGTAACACACTCGGCGCTTAGAAATCGCAGATTTGTGTTATTTGCAGATTTAATACATTTAGGTCAATAAAAAACATACGTAGGTATTCTTCCACTTGTCCATAGCCGAATAAAGCAATGTTGTGGTCTGGTTCATCGTCATACTCGTACAATTTTGCAGCAAAAGCATACCACTCCTCTATTATATCAGAGCGGCCAAGGTGTTTACAAATATCAAGACGTTAAAGTGATTATTCAGATATTTTACAGAGCATCTTGTAGAGCAAGATCCCAGAGCCGCCAGACCTTATTTATTTTCTCATGAATAAAATGCTTGGGATAATGTAACACTACATTACAAAATAAGTTAGGTCTGGCGGCTCTAGCATCTTGGACCATTCTTTTACATTCATGCCAAAAGTAGCTCATAAGATAAAGATAGTTTATTATTCAAGTAGGCATATTACAATGCGCTTATGAACGTTAAATAAAGCTACACCGGCTCTAACCCTACATCTCTGACCTGAGAAGATTTAAATCCCCCCTCAATTGGAGGAGGGTACCCCAATATGGACCGGCAAGAACTCGGCGGGACACATCTTTTCAAAACATTACATCTTATAATTAACATGCATTAAATAAGAAAAAAAAATACTATTTAGATTATTATAGAAATCATGCAATTACATACAGTAGCTACTTTATAGAAATTTGACAAAAATATATATATATGTCATATCAAATCATACAAATACATCTTTTAGGTAATCCATCCGAGACTGCATTGGCACTTACCATCAGGTGAGATTGTGGTCAAATGCTTACGTTTTCCTAATAAATAAAAAAACGTAACTCTTTAAGAAAACATATCGAATTCTTACAAAAGAAAAAAAAGAAATATAAAAATAAGTCGTGAGTACCGACCTACTTGTCACAAGATGGCGTTACTAGTTCTCAAAAGACACAGTGACAGAAATATGTACACACTACCTTAATGTATGAGAAATAAGGTCGTGTATACATATTTGTGGCACTTTTTCCGTGTTGATATTTAATACCTTGACTGTACTTAAATGCAAAAGATATTCTAAATCTTACCAACGTGTAAAGAAGCCTTAAAAACCGTCCGCTCCTGTAGGAAGGAATAAATTTATAAAGACAATATCTATAGAAAACAGCGTTCCTTTGAAAAGCCGTATATTTTATACATTTCTTACGATAAACGATAAACGATTATTACTATGTTTTAAACTTTTCGTTACAACGCCATCTAGAATTTGTATACACACATATAATAGGCTTCCGAGGAACGCAGTTTTCTATAGTGTTAACTCTTTATTAACTTACTCCTCCCTCCAGGTGTTGGTGGACGCGCCTTGCACGACAGACAGACGGACGATCAACCAAGACGCTAACCTGGTCTACCAACTGGCTCGGGTCAAAGACCGGCTCAGTTTACCGGACGTTCAACCATACTTGCTAACGTAAGCGATTACCATACTTCGCCTTAAACATACTTTGCGACGTGAATATGTAAGCCATACATAATTTTTACTAGACGACTAAGCGAATGAAATCGCGAAAATATACGCTTTTTCATGAATTTTGACTAATGTCGAGACATCGATTTATTCTAAGGAACAGTAAATATTTTACGATCTACGTTTCGATCCCGCAACTAAACTTATTCAGAACGACCTACACATACATTTCGCAGAATATGGTTAAGTGTTGAAAAAAACCGTATATGTTGGCCTCTCACTCCCACACAGTAGCCGAGTTTACCGTCGTTGCAGTCCCTCGATGTTAGTATACCTAATCGCTCGAAAGCTGAGCGTCAACTATCTTAAAAGTACCCGATTTCATGCTACCGTTGCTCAAATTCGGATACTCGCCCGAAAGCCCAGTGCAGATCTTACCCGATTCCAAGCCAGACGTAGTAACGTCACTGATTACCACTAGACCTTATCTCGTTGCGATAAGATTCAAAATCCAAGTGACATGTTGACACTGGTAAGTGAACTTCCAGGTATTGGTAGACGTGCCGTGCACGACCGACCGGCACACGATGAACGAGGATGAGAACAATATCTTCAGGCCGGATCGGATTAAGGAGCGTTTGCGTATGCCGGAGTTGCAGTCGCAGTTGTTGACGTGAGTTTTTTTTTTGTTTTATTATTATTACTTATGAGAATGAGACTGAGTTTCGCGCAGTGACGATATCATCCCCCGTCCAGGAGATTAGCATACATGAGTTCGTCTTATACTTACTAGTGACTATTATTTTGTCTTCTGTTTTAGAACTGTCTAAGGTATTTATATAATGTGGGGTCCGTACGCAGTACTTCCAAGTTTGATGATTTAACATATAACACAGTAAAATACATCTTATAACTATTGAATCGAAACAGCACCATTAGTATAAACTGTGTTTGGTAATTACTAATAAGTGTAATATTGGTCTATAATAATGACTAATAAATGTCTAAAAATAATAAGGAGTGTACAGGTTTTTAAAGGGTCGGCAACGCACATGTAAAACCAGGCGTCCATAGGCTGCGGTGACTGCTTACCATCAGGCGGGCCGTATGCTTGTTTGCCATCGACGTGCCTTAAAAATATATATTAGAGAAGACTACGTACTGCGTTAAATTTTTACTCTGTACACTCCTAATTTTATTGTAGAGTCTAGCTCGCTCGAGTCTCAACACTCGTAGCATTGATTTACTCTCTTGTTCCACAAATAACTATTTAATTAATTAATCTAACACTAAATATATTGTACTATTTGCAGGAACGCCTTGAAGCTAGTTCGAGTAGGTGGAGCAGTAGTATATTCCACATGCTCGCTAAGCCCCGTCCAAAATGACGGCGTGGTCCACATGGCTCTCAAGCACGCATTTGAAACGCATGGTGTGATCGCCACTGTCAAGTAAGGTTTATACATTTATATATATTCTTTAGACTCGTAAAAATCGGCAGCCGGTTGTATCACGGTGGAAATAACGTCAGCTGTTCTGTTCGCATGAACATGTAAAAAATAAGCGCTTTACCTTTTTATGGTAGTTCATTCATCATCAGTTCATCATGAAACTTTGCATGTAGCATTCCATCAGGCGTTTCAATAAACGAATCACGCATTACGCAAGCTTTGCGGACATAATTGGTAAGGCGCGTACTATTTACATGTTCTAGTGGCCAGCTGACGGCTTTTCCACCGCAATACAACCAGCTGACTATTTTTTTTACTCATGATAGCATCTAAACTATCATTTGACAATGTATCAGCCGGGAGGCGACGATTGACGATATATGACCCGCAGTCTATCTATATACAGTAACTTTAAAATTGATTATGTATGCCTTTGAAAAATAAATGAAAATAATAATAATAATAAGTAATCACTCAGCCGCGTCCAAAACGAGAGTGTTGTTCAAGCATACCTTCAAGACGCTTTTTCGTTCTTACCTATTTGCCGCATGCCGCATGCTGCCAAAATTGAGTTCATGAAAAATCATAGCCAGTACTATTATTACTATTAATTAGCTACTGGTAGTTTCTTCATATTGACACCACAGTTTAAGTCAGACCAGAGACGACGCGATAAGGCATTCGTCTATTGAATGAATTTAAAAACCGACACGACATGTTTTTTTAATCCATTGCAGAGACCTGTCCGTTCCCTTTGCAAATTTGGCCGGAACATTATCACTGGCCGCCGGCTCCATAGCACCCCGCTACGGGCAGCTGGTCACACCCACGAGTGACGCCAACTTCGGGCCCTCCTACATCGCGAGGCTAGTGCGTGTCAAGTAACTTTATTTAAAAAAATTGACTTTATGAATCAATACCGACTGAAACAGAGCGCGGCATACTAGGGCCAAAAGACTTTGAACCGTACGTATATTGCATATTTTTGTGGCAACTCAAATGTTAGCGAGTAGTCGCAGGCGCTGCGCAGTGCGGCGCTGCCATATAAATGGGATCTATCTACTGCATAGAAGATTCAAATTCCTTTGTTTGATATGAATCTTACCGATTTATAAAAAAATGTCGAATGAAATGTTGCTGGTCATCATTTCCGGAATGTGCAGCCTAAAAACCCTTTTAAAATGTAAGAGATATATATGGACTTCGTAGATAAAACAGTATGCTAGTTTGTATGAAAGTATCTGTAAATATATTATGTTTGTGTTACACATAATTTTCGTTTTATTATTTCCGACTAACTTGCAATAGCTTTGTATTACTTTGGCAGTTACTTAAGCTTCCGCTAGGCGCCATCCATTTATTACGTAAGACAATTGGGAGGGGGGGGGGGGGTCGAACATGTCTTATTTTTTCTTACAAGGGGGTTAGTGGTTCTTACGAATACAAATTTCTATGAAATTATGACGTTTAAAATAATACTTCCACACTCTATACTGCAGGGATCGGAAACCGGTATTTTTTGTATGGGAACGAAAACGGTATTTTTTCGTTCTTTGTTAATTATTTCATTTCTAATTGGGCAATCTAACAATACGAAGTCGTTATCTAAAAACATAACTGAGCTCTACATTTGGAGTATAAAATAAACCGAAATATATGGTTATTTCGATGTTTTTGCAAAAAACCGATTCCGATCCCTGCTATACTGTATATGACTCAAGTAACTTTGTTCATACAAATAAACGTACCAAAAATGTTTTTTTTTTTAACTAAAGCAATCCATTCGTGTATTCATTTTTCCTTTAGATTCTTACGTAATATAGGGGGGATGGGGTCGGCCTATACTTATTTTTTCCGACATAGGGGCAGGAGAAATCAATGGCGCCCTACGGTTTCACTGTGATAACCGCCTTAAACCATATTTGTTAAATCCACAAATAGTATAATTTTCTCAAAATACATTCGAGGTAGTATTCTAGGTAATCCTAAAATTTAAAGTCTCACAAGCGAAACAAATGCCTAAGAATAAGTAATACTCGTAAATTTCCTTTAAATGAAACCCAATGTTGGTTTAGCAATACATCAATTTATTTATAAAATAAGTAAAATAATTTTAATGTTTGTAGAAAATGACAAAAGCAAATGCATTATTTATTTATCCGCATTGGGCTAGCGTGGAGACTATAGCCCGAGCCCTCTCGCGCATGAGAAGCCTGTGCCCAGCAGTGGGACGCATAGAGGCTGAATTATTAGTATATAATGCTGCAAAAATGTCATGGACATATTAATATTATCTTATTTATCTTACTCTAGATATCTATTTATCTTGTCCTAAATCTAAAAATTAAATTCTCTTATAAAGTATGTCTTTGGCAAGCCACCTATATTATATTAAGTATATGTAAGTACAAAATACATAGGTATAAGTACAAGCTGAATAGACATGGTTATGTAACATACATAACTTTAAAAATCGTCATTGTTCAAATTCTAAAAATTAGGAAATGTGTTTTTATAAATTGACATCTAAATGGATTAGTTTTATCATTTTAAATATTTTTATAAATTTTCATACGACATACAGCGTCTCGGTATATTTTTCATAATACATATATAATATCGTGTAAAATATATACGTATAAAATTATTTATTAATCTTACTTCCTATACCGTGTTTTTTTTAATTCCTTTAACTTACGGGCATGGGTATGTTTAAGGAAACTAGATGGCGTTGTATTTTTTTTTTTTGAAAAAATATATTAATGTTGCATATAAGCGTTGTAACACGGACATTACTTTTATCCCAACCAAACAATTGAAAACTGTGTCATATCGAACATCGATCGTCCGAGATAGTACGTAAGTTTAGTAGCAAATGTATAAACTCGTACAGTCACGTCTGAAAACATTGACACGATTGAAGTGCCAAAAATATGTATACACGACTTTATGGCCCATATATATTGGGGTAGGGTATACATATTTCTGGCACGTTTGTCCATATCGATATTTTCAGACGTGACCGTACTAAACACTAATCATAATCAATATGTAAACAGGCCCTAGGGCAAGCGCACACGCTCGTAAGGGCCTACTCAGATAAAAATAAGTTATTATCTGCGAAATGGAGTTAATTATATTTCGTTTATTTTAGAATTAGAAAAAAGGTAACAAACTTGACGTGCCTTTTTATTGAAAATTATTGAAAAAAGCATTCAAATTTGTTTATATTACTTATGAAAGCAAAATAATGCAAAAGATCGTATATGATTTGTAATTGTTACATATTTTGCTGTGAATTATTTTTCAAAAGTAATTTGTAATAAAGACACGTCAAGATCGCTTACCTTCTTTCTAATGTTAAAAAACCGTAAGTACTATAGAATACTGATGTCTTTGAAAAAGTTACTTCATTTAAGCTCAAGAATGCACCGTTGAAATTAACGGAAATAAAAAAACACGGTTTATAAATGCTTACATACTATTTATGCATTATTGTTGAGTTGTAGCTTAATGTCTGTCGATAATATCAAACTTAGATTTATTTATTTATTTTTGATTTTACATTACATTGCTAACATTTTAAAAAAACGTGACAATATGTGGCGTTCCACGGGTAAAGGTACCTTCGGCAGTTGGCGCTTACGACATTATTAACGAGGCTGCAATACTAGTGCGGTGCTACGCTACGCGCCATCCGCCATAAGGTACCTTTAACTGTGAAACGTCACATATAAAAGTTATTAGAGTCGGACCAAGCTAACTCTGCATGCCATTTTTAATGACAAAATGTGGCGATGTCATCATTAATGTCAACCCTCCCTCACTTTGTTCTGTTCAAATCGGAGCAAAGTTAGTTTAGACGGACTCTACCTACTTCATAATAATAAAGACAATTCTGGAACGTTTGAAATAAATCATAGGTCTAATAGGTTTTAACCTAAGTACATGACTTTGCTTACAATCTTACTAAATATTGTATGTAGCCGACAAGAATAATAGTAAATATTTAAAAGTTATTACATCAAAAGCTTAAAAAAACTTATATTAATTGTTCTAAATAAATACAGACCGCTTACCATGACTTCATACTTGAAGTCGCGCTTGACATCTGGAGTCGCGCACGACTTCGCAAGTCATGCTAAGGCTGTCTCAATACTATAAAGATAACCGATATCCTTTTAAAGTCCTTAGTACTTTGACACGTGACATAAAATATACTTATAGATATAATACACCATTTTACGGTTCGTGATCGGTAACTGAAAAACTACACACAAAGAATAAGCCGCTGAATTTTTAACGCAATTTTGACATAAGAAATAGAAAGGGCTTGTTTTTTTTGTTTTACGTGAGTTAATCTGTAAACACCAGATTAACTCACGTAAAACAAACTGAGACAGAATAAACAAATCCAAAAAACGAATGCGTAAAAATCGAGGTCTCTTACTCGAGTGTTTCTTCCTCCAAAACTTAACCAACAGTAACGAATCTTAGAAAAATCTAAATGATAACTAAATATCCCGTTTCGGACTGTTTTGCGTTTTGCTCGTTGATATCAGATTTTAATACCAGGCTTCTCTTTCTGTTCCTTTAGGCAATCTTAGAAGAGCTTTAGCGCTTAAAAAAAAGCAAAACAGTTCGATACCGATACTGATAATATTAATGTGTTGATAAAATAATTGCTCTAGGGTCAAAAACTACGGAGTAAAGAGGCGAATACGTGTGTGTAGAAATGATCACTCCAGTTGCCTCTGAATTAGTTTACACGTGTGTTTTCTCAGTATCATTGTTAAGCGGCTTGTTTTCCGCGGGCTCCTCCTGCGGCACCCTGTTCCAGGGCTGCTCCTCTCCGGAGCCGAAGATCGTGTACGCCAGGATCTCGATCACGTATAAGGCTATGGTCACGAAGAATATCACACGCCAGGCGGTTATGGTTTTCTGGAAGTAAATATGATAAATATATCATCAGACATAGGAATCCGTGGGGCAAAATTGTTCGACAAGTAGGGAGTTTCTGTATCGATAAACTCAACTATCGATGCTAGTTCATATACTAGTGATCACTCAAGGGTTAGCTTGTAAAAATACGTTTTTATTAAGAGTAAAAAAATAATTAAATACTAACTCAATGTACTCTTCTTCGTTTCTAATACAATACAAATACGCATACCTCAGTAAAACGTAACACGTCTTCAAACAGCCGTGTAGTTCTAGCGAAAACCCTACCGTATAATAGTCAAGTACCTAGGCAGTGGCGGGGCAAGACCAAAATTGTATGTGGGCAAGGTACATTTAGCGAGGCACTCTTGTGGTGCAAGTAATAACGAACATTTTTACGTTACTCAGATATAGGTACTTATTTGAGGCACCAGGCCCCTCGTACCGCGAGGCCGTAGGCGATGGCCCACGTCTCCCACGCCTAACGCCGCCTTTGTACCTAGGTATGTATCAAGACTACGGGTTCCTGCGACGTACTGTCATATTTAAAAATAAAGGTACCTATCTACTTATAAACAACAACATCTATGAGTAAGCTGCGTGATTCCCTAAGAAAAAAGGAACTGTTAAATTATAACATTATTTTAGCAGTTGCTTGAGGTGACTATGCATTGGCTTTGACGCAGAAAGATAATTTTTATTATTTTCCAGCCATGAATCAAGTAAATATTTTATGATTCACTACGGGAAGGAAATATCTATAGGTAAATGTTCGCCAACGTGCAATTGCAATAAATAATAAAGTCGTGAGTTCGAAGTCTCATCGACGCTCAATAATAACTGAATAGGAAAAAATACAAAAAGATAGTCAAAGGTTCCGTGTATTTTGTAAGTTAAAGATTTATATACTTACATTGCCTTTGGTTATTTCGCCAACGAATATAGGGACGACGATGCCAGGGATCGTGGCTATGGTGTTCGTGATCGCCATCAAGGTTCCTGAAACGAGTTGATGAATGTGGTGAATTCATTCATATTTAGGTACGAGTATACGCCTATAGGACAGATCTGTAGGCGTGAGTGGCGGCGCATCAAAAATAGTTGCAGATAAGCCGAAGCAATTTGCTTTCCTTTTTTTCATGAACCTCTTTAAAAGTTCTATGAACGTTCCGCCACTGTGTAAAGTAGGTATATACCTACTAATAATTGATAAGATAGATGGATAGATAATGCTCAAAATGCTCCTCCCGGTGTCGTCAGCCATTTTATGGATTCGCAAAATATTGACCTTATTTAAGGCATATCAAGTTGGATTTGCCGTCTTATTAATTTTATTTTCAAACATTTTGCGTTATACGTAAGACAGACTGACATTACTGTACCTGCGAAGTTAGGCGCTATGTCGATATGGTTAGACAGGAAGCCGCAGAACATGCCGCCGACGCAGGTAACTCCGATCGCCATGAGGGCCACGGCTGCTGCACGGTTGCAGCCGATATAGCAGACCGCCAACAGGCAGATCGCTGGGACCACAGAAGCTGAGAAAAAAAGATTGAAATAAGTGTTTTGTCTTAAATTAAGGTGAGCTAATAAACTCAATCGAGGACATTGAAGGTTATGTGTCAGAGAAATCTCCTTAACCCCTGGCAAAAACCCTAAATACACTCCATACCCTAAATACGTCGAAGAACGTCAGATGAAGCTTCCTTGGCGCTGGCTAAATATTATTAATGATTCTGAATTAGAGAAAACGCAAAAAAGACGGTCAAAGGTAATGTGACGAATGTGTCCTAAAAATTTGCAGCATTAACCTACCAGTATTTTTGTGCTACGAATACGTGTATGAAATAGCGGCCGAAATTAATTATTCTAACCACTTACTGGAATAACTGCTAGATTGTCACGAAATTGAAGAGTAATTAATCTACCAATAAAATGTTTTTAGAACCGCAGCACGAAGTCATAATATAAAAAATATATAAAAGAGACATGGCAGATACAACAATGCACAGTCTAACAAGAAGATATAATCGAATTCAAACTGTCGTGAGTCATACATCAGAAGTTACACCATGTGGAAAGTTTTACTTTTAGCCATTATGGCTTGCCTAATTCTAGCTGATAGTAAGTATACGTACTTAATTAGTTTTTTGTGAAATATTTCATTTTATACAAGCTTTTATAAATAATAAATAAATATTATAGGACATTATTACACAAATTGACTAAGTCCCATAGTAAGCTCAATAACGCTTGTGTTGAGGGTACTTAGACAACGATATATATATAATATATAAATATTTATAAATACTTAAATACATATAAAACCCCCATGACTCAGGAACAAATATCCATCATGCTCATGACACGAATAAATGCCCTTACCAGGATTTCAACCCGGGACCATCGGCTTCATAGGCAGGGTCACTACCCATTAGGCCAGACCGGTCGTCGCAATTTATCACTGACTACATTTTCCTTCAACCGGCAACTAATACTCATTGAGACAATTATAATAAAGCTAAACACTACCTACTATAAAGAGTCGTTGTTTTATCGGAGAGTTCCTATGGCCACCTCTTGTATCCATCGTCCATCATCAGATCAGTTCGATGGTACTATACCTACCATAATATTGCATTGTCACCGAACGTTTCAACTCAATCGAATAATGAGAAGTGGGTCTAATCTAGCTTGCAAGATTTGACCCGAACATACATGCATTGCACGTTGAATACCAACTCATTAAATATTTGTCTGCCTTGCCTCTTGCCTGTGTATAATTAGGATCGTGACTGAATGTTTATACTTTATCCAGCACAAGGGATAAGTTCGCCGTATTAGACCGCGGGCCAGGAGCATATATCGCCTCCCGGCTGATGAATTATCAGATGATAGTATAGATCCTATCATGAATTTAAAAAATAGTCAGCCGGTTGATCAGGTAAGATCGTCAGTTTATGACAAGAACGTGTAAAAAAAACTGTAATCGCCTCCCGATTGATATTGTGTCAGATGATAGTTTAGATGCTACTCCAAATAAAAAAAACCGTCAGCTTTGCTTTCTCTATCATAAAAAGGTAAAGCGCTTGTTTTTTACATGTTCATTCGACGAGCTGACTTTCTTTCCACCGCGATACAACCGGCTGACAATTATTTAAATTCACAATAGCAGCTAACCTATCATCTGACACAGTATCAAACGGGAGGCGATGACTAATTTGTTTTACGTACTTCGGTGGCTGCCATTACCGGTAGTACTATTAGTTATTCTGTGCCATTACTTAGCCCACCAATGTAACGGTAGCTGACGTCCACAAGGTTTCATCATACATAGCCGTTAACCACTATACGCGTTATCGCCCGGGCGGCGATTGGTCATGAAAATCAGTTCCTGGGTCGCGGTTATTCTAAGTTTATGCAATAGTGTTACATACTACTATGTGGATGTGGGTATGGTATCTGCACGCAAGTTCAAATAGGTACATTGATTGCGCAACCTTTCTGATTCACAAGCAGGTTCAGCTACTAAAAGCAAGGATTCCGGGGATTCTACTGAAGCCAAAGGAGGAAAAGGTAATTAATTACAATGCAACTTTATCGATTAACTTTGGGTACGTAAATACATGTACTTATAAGTCACAATGTGGAAAATGTTACTAGTTTGCCTAGTTCTAGTTGTATCGTCTTCGAATCGTAACTCGTAAATAAAACCTCTGCCTTGTCTTGAACCCAGCGCCTGCTATCGGCATGATGCGGCAAGGGATCCTTCGGTACATTACCGAAGCGTCCTCAGACATAGCGAGGTATGTTTGGGAATGCCTAATCAGGCGTTCTCAGGCATAACAAGGTCTGCCTACCAACGCCTAGGCATGTCGAAAATACGTTGGTACCTATGCCTGAGAACACTTGAGGGATGCCTCGATATTCCCAAGCACACCTCAGCATGCCTAAGGACGAGGACGTCTCGGCAATATGCCGTGGGATCACTTACCATGCCATGCCGATAGTCGGGCGACGGAATACATTTTTTTTTTCTAATTTTAATATTAGTATGCCCTTAAATGGATCCCCCCTCTTTTTGTTACTCCTGTATATAATACCTATTTGCACGGAAGTTAAAAGACTGGTTGCGTAAACTTTCAGATTTACAAGCGAGAGCTGCAGAAGCATATAAAAAACTTGTGGAATCTGGCAAATTTGGCAAAGGAGGGAAAGGTAAATAAAATGCATCTTTATCCATTAACTTTGGTACGTATATGCCTATTAATAGTATCAAATGCGATAGTAATTCTGTCTGTATGTCTGTCAACACTTAAACCGCTGAAGTGATTTAGATAACGTTGGGATTAATAGTTATAGGTTTAAGCCCGGAGAAGGATATAGAATAGTTTTTATCAATTATTAATATCGTCATAGCCATCATTCCACGCAGAGCAAGATGCGGGCAGAAGCTATCTTTTTTTTGTAATATGAAAAGTTTTACTTTTATCCAGAATGGCTTGGCTATACTAACTTAAATTGTCTGCCTGTCTTGAGTGACGATATTGTATAAATATTCTTTTATATGTTTAATATTTCGATTTCGCTTTAAAACATGTGAGTACGGTACTTATTTGCACGGAATTTAAAAGACAGTGGAAACTTTCAGAATTACAAGCGAAAGCTGTAGCAGGATATAAAAAGCTAAAGGAATCTGGCAAACTTGCCAAAGGAGGAAAAGGTAATTAAAATGCATCTTTATCAACTATAACTTTCTTACTAATATTAATGAATGCTCTACTCTCTCTGTAACTCTGTCCATTGGTCTGTCACCTCTTCTTATTACGCTTAAACCGCTGAAGTGATTTAGATAAAATTGGGAATAGATAGTTTTAAGCCCGGCAAGCCCATAGGGTAGTTTTTTATCAATAATTAATATCATCGTCATCATCATTCTACGTTGACAAATTCGCGGACGGAAACATTTTTTTATTTGTAACATACAGTTTTACTTTTATCCAGCATGGCTTCACTAGTTCTATTTTATCGTCATCGCATCGTCAAAGTAGTAGGTAGCTGGGTTAAAATTATTTCCGTCATCTTGTTTCTGACCACTCTGTCACGCTTGTATTTGTGTCTTCTATCAAATAAATAAAAAAGTCGAGTATTATTGGCGCTATTGCATTTCTTTTCAGCCATAGATTATAATTTACATGGGAAAAATTAAAAATAAATTTCGTCTCATTCAAAAAGCTACACTCAGTCACGTTTTTTGATAACGAAAATAATTTTGACCCAACTGGCTATACTTACATCAAATACTTGTCTGTTTTGTGACAAATAAGTATTGTATATTCATTTATATGTTCAATATTTCGATTTCGCTTTAATACATGTGTGTATGGGGTATAGTACCTATTTACATGGAAGTTAAATGACAGTATTTGCGGAAACTTTCAGAATTACAAGCGAAAGCTGTAGAAAGATATAGAAAACTGAAGGAATCTGGCAAACTTGCCAAAGGAGGAAAAGGTAATTAAAATGCATCTTTATCAAATAACTTTGGTGGGTATAAACCTACCAATATTATCAAATGCGATAGTAACTCTGTTTGTCTGTCTGTCACCTCATCACGCTTAGACCGCGGAAGCATTTAGATAACTTTTGGAATGGATATATTTTTAGGCCCGGGGAAGGCCATAAGATAATTTTTATCAGTTAATATTTCCATCATCATAATTCTGACAAAGTCGCGGGCAGAAGCTATTTTTTTTGTAATATGGAAAGTTTTATTTTTATCCAGCATGGCTTATCAGTTCTATTTTTATCATAATCGCATCGATAAATTAGTAGCACAGATTATATAATAGTTCTTACAAACAGCTACTTATCTCTCAAAGAAAACGCAAATACCTACCGTTTTAATACCTACACAAAAATACAGTGACCTTCAACGCGCCACTTCCCGCACCGCGCGCACCGGCACCACGCTAGGGTTGCCGACGCTTAGAAATGATTTTACAAATAAGTATGTACCTAATTGTCAAACTAGCATTAAAACTAAATAAATAAATAGATAATTAAATAAAATGATAGCGTATAATAACTATGAGCAAGATAAGTAAGCAAGTAAGTAAGTAACTAAAAAATACACAGACGCGAAATACAAGCTTAAGACTAGCTAGGTAATAACAAGCGATCTCTTCCAGACAACCAAGACAAGAGATAAGCTGTAATAAGTAATAATAATATTCCGTTCATACGTTTCATTCCAACAAGTGACTGCGAAACATTTTAAAAGGACATCTTCCTGCAGTAACCGTAGTGTTTACGCCGTTTTATAAACTGCGCAATGAACGCAGCAGAAAAAACAACGGGTTGCACTCCGGGAGTGCCGGCAGAAGTGAAAACTTGAATATTAACGTTGTGCATTTTTGATATTTTGGAATGGTTAGGAAATAATTTTGCACGAATTGCTTTAGTTATCATTATCAGTATAAAAGTACTATCATTTATGTGGTAATATACAATATTCATCTATTGCTATCGTACACAAACATGACAATTTATATTAAATTAAAAATTTAACACTTCAGAACTATTACAATTATTTAACAGTAAAAAGACAATTTATATGCAAACATGACAATTTATATTACATTAAAAATTTAACAACACTTCAGAACTATCACAATTATTTAACATTAAAAAGTTTATCTCTCAGAAATATCAACTTCCATCCATAATTTCAACGACTCTTACACTCTTCATTACTAGAACCATCATGGACTTTTTCGATCAGGTCAGGTGTCAATCTGACGAATCTGTCGGTCACGTGACCTGTGGCGAGTTCAAGATTTTTTTCCCATTACAAAGAGTGCACAGCGCCGCTTATGAAGTTTTCACTTCAATAATTGTAAACCTTCGTGTAGGTAGTTTAAAACTAGATAGATTTATGTTACACAATAAAGAAAAATATAAGAGAAAATATAAAAGACAATTTGAGTTTCGTGTCGTGCGTCGTGCGTTGTGCGCGTACACAATGACGTCACGTACATTTTTAAAGAAATTCAATACCACCTTGCAAGGTAATTAAAAATAATAACAATAGGTGTACTTATATTGAGAATGTCTACTTACTTTTCCTATCTATCGGAAGAGCAAAAACGATATTTTTTACTAGTTTTGTTGTTTTTGCATCCATCCACACTACAAGCTGTGTTATGTGTTCGTGACGAAGACATTACTTTCGCATAAACTTTGGCATATTGAAGCGCGCGGCGAGGTGAGGTGAGGTGAGCGCGTGTGACAACCAACTGGCTTACTTTTGTACCGTGAACGAGACGAGATTCGTAGGCATAAATCCGAGCGCGCGGAGAGTTCCATAGGCCTGTTTTAGCTGGGTCAAAATTATTTTCGTTGTCTTGTTTCTGATCTGACCACTCTGTCACGCTTGGATTTGTGTCTTCTATCAAATAAATTAAACAAGTCGAGTGCTATTGGCGCTAATGCACGTCTTTCTAGCTGTAGAATATAATTTACATGAAAAAAATAAAATAAAAAGATTCGTCTCATTCAAAAAGCTACACTCCGTCACATTTTTTGATAACGAAAATAATTTTGACCCAACTGGCTATACTTACTTAAAATACTTGCCTGTCTTGAGTGACAAATAAATATTGTATATTCTTTTCTATGTTTAATATTTCGATTTCCCTATAAATATGTGTGTATGGGGTATGGTAACTATTTGCACGGAAGCACTAGACCCTACTCATAGTGTTGTGTTCCTGCCGGTGAGTAAGGTTGCCCATCCATAGTTATAATACGCGAAATAAACACAAGCTAGTAGTCTCCAAGTTTCGTCTACAGAAAGTTAAAAAATCGTTCATGGGAAACTGTGTAACATTTTATAACAAAGTACCCTTAGAGGCATGGAACCTGCCCTATACTTCAATCAAGCAATATGTCAAAAATGCACTTCTCAAAAAGGGATACTATAAAATAGAAGACTACTTGGGAGACACGGAATCATGGCCAAGTATCCAGTCTCAAAAGCTGTAATAGTTTTGCGTGCAGTGTCCCGGAGAGGCATATGGCGCTGTAGTTTCTAGCTGTTCAACCTTATGTATTAATGTTTGTTATGTTTTAGTTATTTTGATGATGACATTGACATATTAAATACATAGTAGTTAATTATTCTGTAGAACTAGTTTTAAGATTGTTAGCTCAACAGTCTCTTGACGTGAAACATGTATTTCATAAAAATTTTTATTTTTTTTATTCTTTGACATTTGGAGAACCTTTACACCTCCAAATCTTATTAATGTCATTATTATTGTGTATTATTATTTTTCTCAGACCGTGGGGACCTTATACATCTCCAAACTTAATGTATTAACCGTGGAGACTATACGTCTCTGTCATATTGTATAATATACTTGACTTGGTACATACTAGTTATGTATTCTGTAGCATTAGTTTATGAGACTGCTAGTTTAACAGTCCAGACGCGGTTTATTTATTTAGTATAAATTTTATTTTGACACTTGGGGAGACTTTACACCTCCAAATTTTATTAGTATTAGTACTCTGTCATTGGGGACCTTTTACATCTCCAGATTTAATGTGTTTTTAACCATAGAGACTATACATCTCTATTGTATTGTAGTAATTATTTATTTTAAGATTATTATAATGTAATGTTTACCCAGGTATTGGCTGTTGTATTTATAAATGTTGTTATGTATTTTTCATGTCACTATATGATGTTACTATAAATGTTGTATTGACTTGTAAAGGAGCCCTTGAGGCCTACTTGCAAAATAAATTTTTGAATTTTGAATTTTGCCAGAGCTCAACGAGGGGGGGCGGGTTTAGGGTCGCCAACGCGCATGTTACTCCTCTGGAGTTGCAGGCGTACATAGGCTACGGAGACTGCTTACCATCAGGCGGGCCGTATGCTTGTTTGCCACCGACGTAGTATTAAAAAAAGTGACGGAAGTTAAATGACAGTGATTGCGAAAACTTTCAGAATTTCAAGCGAAAGCTGCAGCAGGATATAAAAAACTGAAGGAATCTGGCAGACTTGCCAAAGGAAGAAAAGGTAATTAAAATGCATCTTTACCAAATAACTTTGGTGCGTATAAATAAACCTTCTGATATTACCAAATGCGATAGTAACTCTGTTTGTCTGTCTGTCGCGTCTTCACGCTTCATCGTTAAATTAGTAGGTAGCTGGGTCAAAATTATTTACGTTGTCTTGTTTCTGACCACTCCGTCACGCGTGTATTTGTGTCTTGTATCAAATAAATCAAAAAAGTCGAGTGCTATTGGCGCTATAGCATGTATTTCTAGCTGTAGATTATAATTTACTTGAAAAAAAATAAAAAAAAAATTCGTCTCATTCATAAAGCTACACTCCGTCACAATTTTTGATAACGAAAATAATATTGACCCAGCTGACTATACTTACTTAAAATACTTGCCTGTCTTGAGTGACAAATACATATTGTATATTATTTTCTATGTTTAATATTTCGATTTCCCTGTAAATATGTGTGTATGGGATATGGTACCTATTCGCACGGAAGTTAAATGACAGTGATTGCGGAAACTTTCAGATTTACAAGCGAAAGCTGCAGCAGGATATAAAAAACTTAAGGAATCTGGCAAACTTGCCAGCGGAGGAAAAGGTAATTATCTTTAGCAAATAACTTTGGTGCGTATAAACCTTCTAATATTATCAAATGCGATAGTAACCCTGTTTGTCTTTCTGTCGCCTCTTCACGCTTAGACCGGGGAAGCCTCTAAATAACATTTGGAATTGATATACTTTTAGGCCCGAGGAAAGATAAAGGATATTTTTTATAAATAAGTAATTAATATTTCATCATCATCATTCCAAGCTGACAAAGTCACGAGCGGAAGTTTTTTTTTTTAATTATGGAAAGTTTTCTTTTTTCCAGCATGGCTTAATTGTCAGTTCTAGCTTTATCGTAATCGCATCGTTACATTAGTAGGTAGCTGGGTCAAAATTATTGCCGTCATCTTGTTTCTGGCCACTCTGTCACGCTTGTATTTGTGTCTTCTATCAAATAAATGAAAAAGTCGAGTTCTATTGGCGCTATTGCATGTCTTTCTAACTGTAGATTATAATTTACATGAGAAATTTAAAAAAACAATTTTGTCTCATTCAAAAAGCTACACTCCGTCACATTTTTTGATAACGAAAATAATATTGGCCCAGATGGCTATACTTACTTAAAATACTTGCCTGTCTTGAGTGACAAATAAGTAGGTACAGTCAGCGTCAAATACTTCGTAGCAGTCAAAGTGGCCAAATAGTTCGGTACACCATACTAAATATATGGTGTACCGAACTATTTGGCTACTTTGGTTGCTACAAAGTATTTGACGCTGACTGTACCCATCGTATGTAATTTTCTATGTTTAATATTTCGATTTCGCTTTAAAACATGTGGGTATAGGGTTATGGTACCTGTTTACACGAAAGTTAAATGACAGTGATTGCGGATACTTTCAGCATTACGAGCGAAAGCTGTAACAGGATATAAAAAACTGAAGGCATCTGGCAAACTTGGCAAAGGAGGAAAAGGTAATTAAAATGCATCTTTATCAATTTACTTTGGTGCGTATAAACCTACTAATATTATCAAATGCGATAGGAACTCTATCCGTCTATTTGTCTGTCTGTCTGTCACCTCCTCACGCTTAGACCGCTGAAGCATTTAGATAACATTTAAAATGGATATACTTTTAGGCCCGGAGAAGGACATAGGATAGTTTTTATCAATCATTAATATAATCATCGTCAGTCCACGCCGACAAGTCTCGGGCAGATGCTCTTATTTGTTTTGTAATATGGGATGTCTTACAGTTAGCCAGCATGGCTTGCCTAGTTCTAGTTTTATCGTCTTCGCATCTTTAAGTAGCTGGCTATACTTACTTAAATAAAATACCTGCACGTCTTGAGTGACCATACTGTCTATTCTTTTCTAAGTTCAATATTTCGATTTCGCATTAAGCTATGTGGTATGGCACAGTCAAGGAATTTAATTTCCAACTCACCTAAGGTTCAATATTGTACAGCAACCTCACTATAAAAGCTAGCTAGAGCACGACGTTGCTTTGACATCTCGCAATTTTCGAACAATGAATTACGAATGACTAACAACATTCCAACGAAATGTGCAGGGAACTAAATTCCTTGATTATACCGTACCTACCTATTTGCACGGAATTTAAATAAACAGTAATTGCCGAAACTTTCAGATTTACGAGAGAAAGCTAAACAACTTATGAAATCTGGGAAACTTCGAAATCTCGCCAAACGAGCAAAAGGTAACTAATATGACAATTTATCGATTAACTTTGGTACGTACATACGTATGTGCATAAAAGTTATAAATAATAATGTGGAAAGTTATACTTTTAGCCAGCATGGCTTGCCTGGTTCTAGTTGTATAGTTGTGTTGTTATGTAGTTGTACTTAAATGCATGTTTTAGTGACGAGTTATTTTTTTATCAACAAGCAAGTTTATTTGAATATGATATTAAATTGACATTATAGATTGCCTTATTACTATTCGTGACGAGATTGCCTATTCTTTTCTAAGTTCAAAATTTCGATATCAAACTATAGGTAGGTAATTTGTGGGTATGTATTTGCACGCGAGTTAACACTTAAATTACAGTTATTGTGAAACGTTTCAGATGCTTCTAAAAAACGAAAAGGAGGCGAAGGGGGAAAAGGTCATTAAAATGCCACTTTTACCTATTAACTTTGGTACGTACATACATAAATTTATAACGACTTAGGTACTTGTAAATTTTTGCGACATGTAAACTCAAACGTCGACATGGTAATATTGTCCGCGCACGCAACGCCTGCTCAATGGGTATACTACAAGCCTGAATATGTCAAGGATACGGCTGTATACAACTGTGTTAAGCCGAAAGACTGCTCTAAGACGTTGAATGCTTGCATCTACAGTTAAAGTTAGGGCCCAAAAGGAGCTTCGCCTTTAAATGAACAGCCTTCAAGACTCTTGTTAATTGTATTTTGCGGACAATAGTTCCATTTTTTTGATAAACCACAATTATGTCTTTCTCTACCCCTCCCCTCGAATTTTTGGATGCTGACTGATGATTGTAAACCTGGAGGATATGGCTGTAGTAATGTGTTCTACCGAAAAATTGTAGTCAGGCCAAGCTAAGTTGGCAGCGATTTTGATAGCATGCACTATCCAAGTGTTAGGTACGAGTAAACATCATAATTTGTTAGAGGTTCGACGTTTGGACAGGTATAGGAGACCATCCCACCTCCGGACCTTAACCAATGAACCATACTTTAAAATAACTAAAAGTAACAATGAATATGGGAAAAGGCTCTGGCCAACATACCTGCCTAATATCCTGAACAGCTTACCCAAACAAGTAGTAGAAACTTTAGAAAAACATCCTGATAAAATAAAGAGTACACTTAAGAAAGCACTGATTAATTGAATTAATTTTGTTACAAATAGTATTATAATAACATGTAAACACTAACTGCCAACAGGACTAATTATATACTTAGTTAAGGCTAAACTTAGTTAACACAATCTCCAAATATAGAGATTATAACTGAGTGCTGACTGTACCTCAACAAAAAATTGAAATAAACAGATTAAATTTTGAAATTTTTGAATTTTTTTTTTGTTTAAAACTTTCTTGACGTAGCTTTGTCAGAGTCCTAGTAAATGTTATCTTTAAATGTAATACCCGATCTCCCTGCCAACTAACAAGTGGAATAACTATTGTGTTTGTGTGTTATAGCGCCTTAATGTGTGGAGTGAATAAAATTTCAAGCTCCAGATAGTGCGTCTACCAACGTATCAACATAGATATATACGTGCATCAAGCGCATTTGGCCAAACGTCCAGGATAATTATGTATGGAACTACATTTTAAAAATATATGAGCAGAATACAGTACACAGGTTCTTTAATTTTCCTCCCATTTATTTTTATTTTAACTGATACGCAACATGAATGAAGTTAAAATCGTATGCCTGAGCTTTATCCTCGTGCCGCCCAATGTACATTACAATGTACACTCTGTTTTATAAAAACTAAGTAGCATTTCTTTTGTCTCTAAACATTTATAACAAATTAAATTCAACCCAATTAGATATATTTCAAACTTCCCTAGCTATAATTTTGTATGGTGGGCTACTCGAGGATTAGCTGGATTACTGGATCAACAACGAGGTTATTCTTAGAATCTTAAATTTCATTATTTTGTACAACCTGAAATATAGAAAACGTTTCTTAGCATAATGCTAGAATGTTTTTAGTATCTTGAAAGATCTATGAAAGTATCTCTCTACTAGAAGTATTACTAGATACTTTTTAAAGACCTAATAGTTTAATAACTATTGCGAGAAAAAAGTATGTAAGGAGTATAGGTATATTTAGATATTGAAATCATGTATAAAATTATTTTCCTAAATTTTACCTGAACCAAATAATAGTAATATGTTGACCAAAAACCATATATTAATATTGATTAATGTAAAAATATGGTAACACAGTGGTAAATGTCGTATTTTCATATAAATCGGGACGCAACCAAGAACCACTGAGTTACTGTGATTAAGAATATTTACAGTTGTTATTTATTGAACCAAGCTATCGGGATTGATAGCCTAATTAAGCCTCTTTGTCCAGAAAACAGAAATTGAAAGTAATGGCCAAGTATTCTGATATATGTACTACGAAAACGTGTCCTAAACGTATGTACAATGAAAATAAAATGCCCCCCTTACCAAACAAAGTGCCAATTTTCCTAGCCGTTGTTGTGGTGATGTTGCCGCGTCCTCGCAGCCAGTCCAGGGTCTTGCTGAGCCCCATGCTGAAGAACCAAAGGGTCAGGAATGGCAAAGCGGTGGTAACGGCATTCTGTAAACAGTATGAAGTTAACACTCGCGACATAAGTTTTTCAAGCATAATAATATGAATACAGAATAAATTAAGATCAGGGTAGAGCACTGATTAGAAACCGAACACGCTAAATTTGCATCGATATTGACTGCAATGACGCTCCTTATGGATATGTATCCGTCGGCGGCCGATCCTAAAGTTCCTGTGTAATGTTTTGACGGTAGTCACATTATTAAACCGATAGATAAGTAGGATACTATACTCGTTAGGTGTGTTAGGTAGCTTCATTCGCTTTCAGACGCCCGAAGGGCAAACTGTTCAGAAATAACGTCGACTTAAGGAACGACTGGAACGAGACAATGATTTCACGATTAACGATATGCCTAATTTCATGATCTGCCTGATTTTACAATCGGCCGCCGACATATGTATTGTAGGTACAGTGACAATACATGCAGTAAGTACTTGACGTATCACTTAGCATAAAACCTTAATGTCCTCCGACTTTTTTTCAATGTAGTTAAATTTTGTGTTATTTTGTAAAACGTGTGCTAGAATTGATTGTGCGTTCAAATGAGGAAATGATCCTCTTTAAGTATTATTTTCGATAACACGTTCCTACTCACTTAAAAATAAGGCCTGTTTAGATTACATTAGATTTCTTTATTTCACGATGAAAATTATTAAATTACACTATAACTTTGCTACATTCGTCAAAAGTATGTTTATCTTCTCATCATGATTGTCAAACATTACATTATAAATTACTTGAACAAAGCTGGCTAGCTTAGCTATCTCTGCTGCTGACTACTTATGCTATATTTGTGTACTGATAAAGGCACGCAAAACTATGCGGATAATTATGTTTAAATGGCATTAATACATAGACTGACCTGTCACCTCGATCAGGCCATGCCCATACTACTTAGCCCCAGTTGGAAGTATTGGAACATGCATGCACCAGGATGGCCAGGAAAGGTTATATCAGCACCCATGGCACTGGCAATTTAACATGAACTCTGTTGATGTGTGGACTGACCTCAGTCATTTCGAACTTGAGGACTTGCTTCATGTACATGGGCAGCTCGATGAGCAGCATGTACCAGCCCCAGTTGGAGCACGCGTGCGCCACCAGGATGGCCAGGAATGGAGGTGATGTCAGCACCGCACGCCATGGTACTGGCAGGTTCTACAGAAAAAAATAACAGTTAATGGTACCGAACCTTTTTAGGGTATACTCTTGTTCTGAGGCCTTAGCCAAAAATGACAACTTATTAATCTATCAGGATGACAGTGCGAGCGAAACTTCTTTCTTTCTCTTCTTCTTCTTTTCTCTAAATGATTGTCGCTTGGTTAACTTTATTCAAATTTGATAGGAAAATATCAAGCTCCGAGGTTTTTCTATTCAACGGATCATCAATTTAGACGCGTAAAAGCGCAACTGGTTAACATAGGAATTATATAGGATGCAAACGAGATTAATTAATGAATTCAGCTCAGGATGGGGAAGACGGGACTCCTAAGATGACGAATACCTTATGACCGTGATCATCACTCTTCCCTCCTAAAGACGTGACGATCATGTTGCGCTCCTCTGCGCTGATAAGAGGCTGCTGCTGCGGAGAATCTTGAATCAGTATCACCCACAGCAAGCACCAGATCGCTGCCAGTCCCCCCATAACATAGAATACACTCTCCCAACCTGAAAGAACAATGGGTAAATATATTTATTTAAAACTTATTCTTTGGTTTGATCTAATTTACTGGCTGCTCGGAACAGATCTCGACCATAATCCTGTAATACAATCAAAACGGACGATAACTTGTTTTTCTGCGGCTATTTCCATTATGATATTAGCCATATTAACAATGAACTCAAGAGTAATCCTAACGTTAAGTAGTAAAAAATTCGACTTGTAATAAAAACTTTACGGTCCTTGAATGACAATTATGTCAATTGATAGACTTGCTAATCAGCTCTCATCTCATTTAACATTATGCAGCACCAAAATGGGGCCCACCCAACCAATCAAAGTGTGGCAATATCTATCACAGAAGCAGAGTTCATGGCGTTAATAGCATTAATTCTGTGACCTTTTCCTATCAGCCGTATTCAAAATATTATTTAACATTAAAATTAAAAGGTCTTACCCAGCTGAGCTGTGAGTATGCCCGCCAGCAGCATGGAAATGACGGTGCCTAGCGACGTTCCGGCATACACTAGGGCCGCCATGACACTCCGCTCGGCTGGCGGCGCCCATTTTGACAGTAGTACGTGCATGGCGGGAAAGGTGACGCCCTGGAAAATAGCCGATGTTAACACATAATTTTCATAACCCGAATGTATTTCGGGTTCCGTTTCTGTACATAAATAGCTGCCTTCTTAACTCTTCCTAGTCTGCGATTTTAACCAGATCATCAGTCCATCTTGTTTTGTTAAATATCCATTTTGGTTTCTTCCTCTGGCTCGGTCGCTGCTCTAAAACCTTTCTGACTCAATTCTGCACTATCGGTTCTATGAGTTGTTTTGTAAAGAAAATATCGCTGCATTGCCCTTTTAAGTGAATTTGAGGCTTTTCATTAGTCCCCACAAATTTGTACTACAAAGATACCAGGTGCCCAAAGGGAATCATAAAGAAGGTAAAAGAGATGGAAGCACAGAGAGAATGGGAAGAAGAGACTGGATGAAGGCAGTCGAAGATGAAGATTAAAGGCATAGATCACAGGAGAACCAGGTATCTTTTGAAACTAGGTAAGAGCAGTCTGAGACTACTGACGGGTATTATATCGGGCACTGGTCATAATACTCTTAATAGACATCTTAAGATAATGGAAATTAGTAGAGACGCCTCCTGTCCACATTGTGGTTAGGTGGAGACTAGCTTACACTTACTAGCAGAATGTATTATGTATGCGACACCGCGATATAACACAGTTGGTAGAGACACACTGAAAGAAAACGAACTAAAGGACGTCGAACTCGAATATGTCCTTCTGTTCTGCAGGAAAACCAAAAGATTTACGTGGGAATGCCGCTGGGACAGTATCCTGTAGCTCCAACTTCAGGGAATAGGGCTGAATGGCTCGCCCGACACCCGCCGATGATCGACAGCCCGCCTGCTTTCGGCCGGGCGTCCCTACTCTACATCTACCAGGTGCTCGGTTCGTAACTCGGAAAAAAGGCCAGCCGTAACAGTAACGCTTACCCCACCAATCCCCTCGCCGACTCTCATGACCACGGCGGCTGCGGCGGCCCACTCAGCCATAACTGGTGTAAGTAACGTGCATACGACATTGATGGTGACGCTAAAGAACATCACCCACTTGGCTGAGAAAAGCTCTGCTATTCGCGCCCCTGAAAATTTCAAAGTTTAACATCATGGACTTAAGCATAGATACGAGTATGTGTAATTTGGCCAGGGTCTGTGGGACTGTGAAAGGGTGTATTTACGACCCCTGTTGTTAGTTGTTAATGCCAATGAAAAATCCCACGTGGGTGATGTACGAGAATGAATATAAGAAACTCGGAGACCATAGGCTGTTTTGGTTTTACCCTGTTAATTATTTGGACTTAAGCACAGTTCCAATGACCACTTTCAATCTCCATCATCAGAGCCATCATTTTAGTATCCGAGAAATAAAAACAACTTTAATAAAAAGAACAATATGGAAACTCACCAGGAACCTGCGAGATGAAGTACCCCCAAAAGTAAGAACTCATCACGATGCCTTGCGTCGTGCTACCCCACGTAAATGGACCATCGATCTGGAAATACAAAAAACATCGAATTTATACAAATATTGTACTATACTAATAGAGTATATGATAATGTATAAATCCTTATTGTTTCTAATTGCAAACTCTGCCTACTGAAATCAATGCTGACTGTACCTAATCATAGTATAACTGTCTAACAAAACAATGTAAGTACTCCGTAAAAGGGTAATTAATAATTATATAAAATTGTAATTTGAGACCAACTTGTTAGTTTGCTATTACTATTCAGATCCGGGAATTTGGCAGTTGCTCATCTCATCAGTGAAAGTCAAAGTAGCCGCCAACCAAAGGAGTTTTAAAATTTTGGCAAAATTTTCACAAAAATGAAGCCATATGCATAGGGAAACTAGCTACCTATTTTCGTAATTTAAATGACCTTCACACAGTCAGAGATCGTCGACACCATCAAATTTATTGCAGGAGAAACGTTACGCATATTATTAGGCCTCGTTGTACACGACGGCTCCGCGTGAAAATCGACGTCTCTAAATTCGCTGTTACTCGTACACCAACCTTAATTGGTGAGCCATTCGTTTTCATTGAATCTTATTGAAATTTGACGCATTATGTCTCACGTAGGTGATCGAAATAAGCCTTATAGTTTGCCAGCTCGAACATACGTATGTCATAATAACTCTCCATAAGTATTCAATATTTGAAACATCCACTTCCAACTATCTCTGTTCCACTAGAGAGGGCGTATTTACTCTCGGGCCAAAAACCAAAGTGAGAGGAACATAGAGGTACAATAAGTATAGAGATGAAATGGTAGAGCCGGTAGATGACCGAATGAGATGCTCTTATGGAACTTTCAGTAGAAGTAGCAGAGAAAGCGCTTTGTCCTTGTTACGGTTCATTTTTTTAAATTCCCCACCGTAAATTTTAATATGACTTATGGTGGGCAATAAATAACCCGACCAAATTACGTAGGATGTTTTTGGTATGTTGTCAGTGCCCCTAGTGTAAATTTAGTCGGTAGCGAAACGTGACGTACGCGTTTGCGTTAAGTCTCATTTTGTATGGGTTTTTGAACAGCGCGCCAAGCGGGACGTTTTGGAAAGTCAAAAATCTCATACAAAATGACACTTAACGCAAACGCGTACGTAACGTTTCGCTGTCGAAAATATTTACACTAGGGGTATACTGAACTATTAAAACGCGATTTTAATTTTGCGCATTGCGTATGTTCTCTCCCTTAAATACGGGCGCACGCGTACCTATAGCACATCTAGTTCATCCTAGGTAGGTACCATCTATGAAGAGGAACCTCGCCGTTGCTTTTGGGTAGCTATACTGAAGAGAATTGTTAATAGAGGTGGATTGTCAAAGCTTACTAGAACATAGGCCAAAGGTATGGGTATGGCGCCATCGCTCGAAAAGATGCCGCCATACCTTTGGCCTATGCTCTAGTAGATGGCCCCACTTTTTGATATTTAACAAATTTAACACATATCAGTGAAAGAATAAGGATCAAAGATTCATATGTCGAAACATGGCAGAAAATTTACTGTGGCTAGGTGGCTACAAAGTTTACTTTGACAATCCACCTCCATTTCAAATTATGTTTGACTATATCTAACCTAATCTTTGGCCCATTGCACCAAATAAAAATAAAAAAGATAAACCACTGAAGGTGAAAACATATTGAAAACCGGGTCTATCGCTAATTTATTTTGTTACTTTTATTTATTTAACTATGTATTAAAACGTGTTTTATAAATATTATGGTGTTGATTTAGTTGTCAAAACATCAACTAAAATAAATTCTTGTTCCCGCAATACCTTTTAGGACAGTTTTCAAAGATCGGTAACTAAAGTGCCAAAAAAAGGAACCCTGTGCCTTTTAGTTTCATCTTGTCCGTCGACGTATATGTCAAACATAAATTAGGAACTTAATGACCCTTTAACAAATCTAAAATCTAGACGGTTTAAAAATAAAATTTCTTGGATTCATTCCAAAATTATTTATTAGGTACTTAATTACTTTTATTAGGTATTTCAGCTGACACAATTAACATGCGGATTTTGCCGGGCTTCGCGAACTTTTAAAGTTCTCATTATTATTAACTCATGTAAATATTTAAAGTTTATGACTGTTCCACTCCGAATTGCTAAATATAAATAGAGACGTCTCAATTTTAAGAGAGATTTAATGCTCTGACACGGTTAAGGTCTTTGATGTAGGTTAAAAGCTCAATTCGAGTAAACAAAGAACAATGATAGAAATAGGCAGTAAGTGATCACTAAATATTTTCAAAACAACTGGTCGCATACGAGTTTCATAAAAAAAAATGATACAGGAGGCAAACGAGCAGACGGATCACCTGATGGTAAGCGATTACCGCCGCCCATGGCCACCTGCAACACCAGAGGGGTTGTAAGTACGTTGAAGACATTTAAGATTTTTCTTAAAGGTTTGAAGGTCGTATCGGTCCGGAAAAACCGCAGGCGACAGTTCATTCCACAGTTTAGCTGTGCGAGGCAGGAAGTTTCTGGAGAAACGCACAGTTGAGGACTGCCAACCATCTAAGTGACACACTGCAGTGTTTGGTCGGTCGGCTGAATTGGATGTAACCTCGATAGGCCGCAATGTAACTTAAATCGCATGCGAGACGCGTGCCGTTAATTGCCGATAGGTAGTAAGAGTTCGAATCTCACTCGATATTAGGACGCATTATTCACTTTACTCTTTATTCAAAAATTGATTTTTTTTACAGACTTCTCTATCTGGGCTCTGTGTTAAGTCCAAAAATTGATGGTAATAACTGTTCATAGGAATCAGAGATCAGACGTAGGACGTTGTACATAAAATAACTTTTCAACTGTCAAAAATGTGATATTAGGTTGCACCGAGTACTATAATAAAAAAAAATGCATTTATTTCAGACAAATAAGTGTCCATAGTTTGATAGTAACAAGAAAATACTTAAATAACTATATTAGTACCTAAATTTAAGTGAAGCGAGGACCGCTACTACGCTCCGGAGGCTGTCTCCTGACATGCTTATTCCATCCTACGATTTTTCTCTTTTCAGTATCACCTGCAATGTCCTTACTGAATAGAGACGCCTCACTCAATGCATTAATTCAATATTTAGATATTCAGGTCATCAAGAATTCTTTGTGCAGCACTTGCCACAACTGTGCAAGCGCAAAGTGCAGGTATAATAATATAATAATGTTTATTGCTTTCACATTGGTGTTCATACAGATGTTCTTAATGAATAATATACAATAGGGTATTGCAATTTTATCTAACACTAACACATAAAACAATTATAACATACCTACAAATTACAGAATACACAAAAAAGATAAAAAGTTTATAGTATATGCCTATTTATGGTATTTGTTAGCATCTAAATATTCTTGTAAAGAATAGAAACAAGATAAACTAAATGGGAGCACAATTGACGCAGATGCCACAATCGGCGCGGCGCAGTGGCATATTTACAACACTGAAGTTTAGCCTCAATTCGACAGTCAGTTGTGAATATACTTGATAAATTTTTAAATGAAATACGGTGCAATTGTAATTTTGGCTTAAAGTGGGCTGAAAAACGCCTATGCAAAGCCTATGATTTTAACATAGCAATCTTGCGCAGACCGTGTTCAAGAGTTTTCCGTCTCCGTGACTGACGACAACAGTTATTTAATTGCCGGTTGTACTTAAATGAAGTCCTATGCCTCCCTCAGGTACCCTACTGCTGGCCTTTATTCCTCAGCATACCCGCCTTACAGATGTTAATATTCACACTTTGAAAGTACCTACACCTGACAGTTACTTCCTGATGAGTGGCGTTCCCAGCGCTTTTGCTTCCGCAGTCGTTGCTAGAGTCAACAACAGCAGAGTAGCTCCCCACATCACTCTCTTACGCCTTGGTGACGAAGTAGATCAGCATGCTTAAAATCGTCTCATCGTCATTCTAAAATGAGTCGACAGCAGCAGAGTGGCTCCCTACATCACCCTCTGACGTCTTGCTGGCGCTGTAGTAGAGCATGCCGACCTTGGCCACGGATAAGTTGAGTTGTTGGGGTCCGAGCGCCCTTAACCTGTTTAAGGAACTATCCAAAAGGATTACAGAGGTCACCGGTGACCGCAGAGCTGGCAGCTTCCTCGCTCAAAGAATCAGTCTTGCGATACAGCGAGGAAATACTGCTAGCATCTACGGCACCATGCCGCAGGGGGGTAGTTCTTAGTATTTTATTTTAAGACTACTTAGTATTATTTATTTTTAGATCTAGGTTTTAAGTTTTGTAGAACAGATTAACCTTCATAATAGACTTACTTCCTGATGAGTGGTGTTCCCAGTGCTCTTACTTCCGCAGTCGTTGCTAGAGTCAACAGCAGCAGAGTGGCTTCCTGCATCACCCTCTAACGTCTTGATGGCGGTGTAGTTGAGCATGCCGACCATGGCCACGGATAAGTTGACCTTCAGCCCGTAGACGATGGCCATGGCGATGGAGCCGAGGATGGCGAGTATGTACCGCGCTGGTACGACCCCTAAGGAAAAAATCTTGTTAATTTCAATGTTTTAAGATACATTTGAGGTAACAGGAGTTTTCTAATTGGACGAGAGTGGATAGAGAATGGTGGAGTGGTGGTGGATGCATTCATAAAAATATTAAATGATGTATCATCAATCATCACCTGCCCACGTCTCACTTAATGTTACTAATTCTTACTGGGCGCAGCCGCATAAGTTCTGAGAAACTCATTGGCCCACCGCCACGTAGACTTCGACTTCGTCTTTCTTTTTCTCTTTCGTCTTGTCTCAACAAAAAACCGGCCAAGAGCATGTCGGGCCATGCTCAGAGTAGGGTTCCGTAGTTATTACTCTTCCGTCACAATAAGCTAAACTGGAGCTTAAAGTATAGTAGATTGTTAACCAAGGGATGAACTGTGGATGTACGTCTTTTTACTATGAAGGGGAAACTTTTTGCGATACCTCAAAAACAGCTAAACTGATCATATCCGCTATAGTTTTCATTTAATGTCTTTCTTAAGCTCTACTTCCACGATTTTTTTCATATTTTTTGACCTATGTTTCAAAAGTTAGAGGGGGGGGGGGACACACATTTATACACTTTGGAAGTGTCTCTCGCGAAAACTATTCAGTTTAGAAAAATATGATATTAGAAACCTAAATATCATTTTTGAAGACCTATCCATAAATATCCCACACTATGGGTTTGATGAAAAAATATATTTTTATTTAAATTTACGTATTAAAAAAAAACTACTTACTAAGTAGATCTCGTTCAAACCAATTTTCGGTGGAAGTTTGCATGGTAATGTATATCATATATTTTTTTTAGATTTTTCATTTTGTTATTTTAGAAGTTACAGAGGGGGGGGGGACACATTTTACCACTTTGGAAGTGTCTCTCGCGAAAACTATTCAGTTTAGAAAAAAATGATATTAGAAACCTCAATATCATTTTTAAAGACCTAATCCATAGATACCCTACGCGTATAGGTTTGATGAAAAAAGATTTTTTGAGTTTCAGTTCTAAGTATGGGGAACCCCCAAAATGTATTGTTTTTTTTTTCTATTTTTGTGTGAAAATCTTAATGCGGTTTATAGAATACATCTACTTACCAAGTTTGAACAGTATAGCTCTTATAGTTTCGGATAAAGTGGCTGTGACATAATCGGACAGACAGACGGACATGACGAATCTATAAGGGTTCCGTTTTTTGCCATTTGGCTACGGAACCCTAAAAAGATATAGATAGGATATATGAAAATTACCTATGCCATTTAGTTTCCTTAAACGTACTTACTCATGCCCCGAAGTTAACGGAATTCAATTAAAACACGGTGTATACATTTCTAACACCAAGGGATTATGCCTATTATGATATGATATGAGTCATTGACCCATCATTGTCAGTAATTGATCAGGTGAAACAAAAGCCGGTCAGGTATGCAGGAGATAACAGATAATGATGGTTTTGTTTCTTTTGATTTTCTACCTAAACACTGTAAAAATAAAGGTTGCATTGCAATAATATGCAACATGTCACAGCCTACAGACAGCATTAGACAGTCTAGCGGAAATGAATGTTATGCAGGACTTTTGTTTTTACCACTTGGTCGCCAAACTCCGACACTGTGCTCATGTGATTCAAATATTCAGGACACTGCAGATTAGCAGGACTTCTTAGCCTGGAACCTTTTTGTTACTTAGTATGTCCTGTATCTCTGACGAGACGTGAAAAAAAATTAAATCTAAATTTCCTGATCTGCCTATTTATAGTATTTATCGCTCTTTCAAATTCGAGCGACAGAGAGGCAGATAACGTTTTTCGATATATCGATATTGGCGGTAGACCCTCAGGCTTGGTACTCGAACGGCTGTGACCTCGCGTCAGTAGAACCGGGGATGTCCTTCAGACCCGCCAAGGACGTTCCTGTACTTACACGCATTGGTTTTGTCTGCACACATGCATTCATTAGTTATAAATACTTTTTCATTTATATTTTATTTATATATATTTTATTTGATCAGCTCGGCAATAAATTGTATTACTCTTTACATCTTCTCATCATCATCATCATCTCGTAAATTTTGTAAACTAATCAATATGCCTAGTAGGTGGGGAGCTGGCGATGCTAAATGTGTAGTTACTAGAACGTCGTAGAGTACTATTGGAATTCGAATAGAATGATTAAATGATAGGAATAAACAAAGGTTATATAAAGTTTACTTTTCTAGCGAGCAGAAAACGGTCTACAGATTTTTTAAATTTCGGGGGATTGGTGGAGGGTTAAAAACATAGCTAGAGAATGTACCTCTAATATAAAGATGAAATAAGGGTGGGGGCAGGTGACCGAACGAGATGCTCTTACGGAACTTTCAGAAGGGGTAGCAGAGAAAGCGCTATTATTTTTTGTCCTTGTCATAGTCTCACTTGTCTTTTCTGCCTACTTCTGTTTTCTGTCCTTCTTAGGTGCACGCGGACGCACATCTAGATACAATCGGCATCTATGGTAAAAAAAATCATTAAGTAGATCGTGGATTTGGTCAGTTTGGTTCAAGTTAATGCTATAATTTTGCAATAATTTTGCTTAATCTGACAATATTTGTATGCATTTCCTTAATTTTACGATCACAAGTTTGACGCCCGATTTTCACATTGTAACCGTCAGATTAAGGAAATGCGTACAAATAATATCACCATTATATCATTAATTTGGACTAAAATGACCAAATCCACAAGCGGCTTAACGATTTCTTGAGCCCCCACACAAGAGATCAATATAGTCGGCTAAAAGTGGTTAAGGTAGACTTCACGGGGTATCACTCATATCTTAATCTGACGCGCTCGAGTAACTACAAACGCCCCCTCTTGAGCTCCCCAACCATAGGTGCCAAAACACGTTAGCCCCCATCGCAATACCAGTTTGTTATCGCATCGCTATGTGAACTGAATAAATAAAAAAATCCGGGAAGTGTAGAAGTAAATACTTACTCTTTGACATATTATACCACTATGTGTATACATACGCTAAGTGGAGTTAGTGGAGTGGAATAAACAATGTAGGGCTTTGTTGGAGTAATAAGTCCACTAACTCTACATTGTAGGTTATGTAAGAAAGTTGTATAAATAAGTTAGTTTTCCTACTCCTCTACTGTTATCTGTCATTTATGCATTCATTAACACGAATATAAGAACATACATAAAAGATTTCAAGAAAAGTCTATATTGTCTATTCCTCATAAAAGCTCTTGTGCTTTTATAAGCTATAACCAAGGCCTGTCGACTTCCTTAGAAAGATATGACGCTTCATAATTGCGCATGTGTGGTCTGACGCTCTGGAAATAGATACCAGTTATTAATATAAAAATATTTTGCTACAGCAACATTGCTCCTATCTGACTTTGTCTATTCAACTTTGGGACAAATAAAATCATTTTTATCAAATATTTTGATTTATGTCACACTACCATATGTAAATTATTATTATTTTATATAAATTATTACCTATTTCAGTTTGTCTTTGTCTATGTTCATAAAATCTATGGAGGTCAGAGGCACATATACCCTCCATAAAGCCTTGCACTTGGGTCTGGCCGGTTAGAACATAGACAAAAGTCTGCAATGTCAATGCTGTCAAAGTCATTGACGCAAAACTATTTTCATTTTCAAAACTATCAGTTTTCATATAAAATGATTAAATAACGATTTATGTTGTTGAAATAGATTTATTGATTAATTTTTAAAATTAAAAATCCACCGCACAGTATCTCCGCTCAGACTCGGTTAAAGTTTAATCCATTGTACTAAACTAAGAAACAACAATTATTTCAAGGTAAGAAATATTTTAATCTATAAATAAAATAAGTGTACTATTGCCAAATTCAAATATATAAATTTATTCTTACCACCCTCTTAAGTCGCACGGCCGCTATCGCGTCCAAAATTACAATCTAAATTCATCATAGATGTAAATTCTAACATTGTTTTAGCTGGCAATTTAGAACTCTGGTAGCTATTAGCAAGGTTAGTAATTAGGGACATAGGTTATAGTATTGTTTAAAATGTGACTGTTTTGTTTTAGAGGGTGAACGTGAGCAAAAAATCCTTGGGCGTCATATCATTTCCTTGGAAAGGCTCAAAATCAAAAGGCACGGATCCGCCACATAATTGTGACTAGTTGTAGTTTCCCGGTGACCATCAACAAGACCGCTGCACTGAGCTGTGGAGCAGAAAGTGTCCGACAATCGGATAGATGTAATAACAACTTTGTCTGTCATATATTCATGTAATTTTTAGTTTTTTGGGCTGATATATGTGATATGATTACAAGTTACACTAATTGCAATTGTGGAGTAAAATCAGATGTGCCAAAGATCATGTTTTAGATATATAAAAATCTATATTAAATGCAATAAATAGTATATGTATATATATAAAATTGTTTTTATCATGAAAATTTTAATGACTTCTATTTATTGTTATGAAGGTGATCTGGGAATTAAAACATGCGCTAAAAATAGACAACCTAAACAAAAATAACTCCTTAAAAAAATCAAAAGATAATCACACGCACAGGATAGGTTAACTATTTGGTACCCACATCAATAATGAACCGAAATTACCGACCTGTGGTCTCATTGAATAAAATTCATATAGGTATGTAGATATTATATGGAAGTGTCACAGTTAGTTCAACAAGCCCCGTCCGATACATAAATTTGTATAAAAAATGACTTTTTTCCTGCCTATTGTATGTTTTTCGAACGAATTAAGCTCTTTTGATCCTAATATATAGGAATAAAAACATTTATAACTTGATAATAAACTGTATTGTTACCTTTTATATTGAATAAACTTTAAAATATAGATATCATTATCTCTTAGGACAAAAGATGCCTGTGATTTTGATTAATATGTAACATAATATTTTTTTATTTGATAAATACTAATTTAAAAACCTCACCCCAACAAAAACAAAAAATGAAAAAATACAAAAAGAAATTCCGTCGCCGGGATTCGAACCCAGAACCACTAGCTAGAACTGGATCACTACCTACCAAAACCCGCCAGGCTAAACCGGTTGTCAATTTTAGTACTGAGATACAAAGAGAGCGCCACTAGTATAAACGAACTTTTGAAGGGGGCATTTTTTTGTATGGAGTTAGCGTTCTTCTCCTAGTGAGTATTATATTCTTTGGCTATAACGTTACTGCGATTAATGGCTACCAACCTAACAAAACCAAAACGAATACAGTTTTAAACTAAGTGCATTGCTGCTAACTTACAAAATATTCATTTGGTTGCATAGTAAAAATAATTACTTCATAAGTCAGAAACACGCATGTGACACCCGTAATATAGCAACACCCATAGACTACGAAGACCGCTTAGCGTTGCTTGTTAGTCTCCGTAGGCTACGGTGGCCAAAATTGAGAAAAAACTGTCCAAAAAATTAATTTAGCAAGTAGCAAGTACCAGGGCCTCATGAGTTACGAGAAGGTGTCGCTGACCGGCCGGCCGCGGAACAAGGTATGCTCGCGCGTCTTGGCTATATATTTTTGCTGTAATTTGTTTACCTAAATTAAGATTTATTTTTGTTGACTCGTAGGAAAAATATTGTATGCAACGTTGTATAAGTAGGTCAAAAAATTCTCGTGGCGTATTCCTTTACAATGTTCGCCTACGCCTTCGGCTCCGGCTCACATTGTTACTCACGCCACTCGCCTTTTTTGACCCTTCTTATACAACTGTTGCATAAAATACTATAATATATTTACAGTACATATGGTGCTACTTTTCCGCACTAGTGCGTAAAATAGCACATTATGTAACTATGTCGAAAATTTAAAGGTTCATATGTACTGTAAAACGTTGTACGATACATGTGCGAATAGATAATTCGCAACTCGTGTCGATTTAAAACACTCCTCTCGGTCGTGATTTAATTTATCGCCACTCGTTATGAATTTCCTATTTTTCGCACTTGTATCGTAAATAACTATTTCACCACACCAGCTGGTAAAGGTTCTCTTGGTTGTTGAAAAACAGATGAGAAAGTTGCAATTTATCCACATGTGCGGCAAAGTAATCAAATGCAAACTTTGAGTTATTTCCTTATGTTGGCTGGTAGAATTGATCGACTTACATTATGGTTTTGAATGATTATTTAAATAACATTCATTTTGAATTGATTTTGTTTGTTATTTTACAGTTACTATTTTTCTTTTGTTGGTGTGGTGAATTTTTGTGTTTCACTCGGTGGTAAAGTTTGTTTAACCCTCGTGCCTTGAAACTCTCGCAACGCTCAATATTCCAATTCTCAACCTCATTCAAAATTGAACCACGAGCGTAGCGAGATATATATATATAGGATACCCATGTACTAATAAACAGGTAATAAATACCATAGTTTATTATCGTCAGTTCGTCACCTGTTGCATCCAAGTTGCATCAGGCGACTCTACTCGGGAATATAGGACCCAAAAACTAACTTTTATATAGGTACCTAGTTAACATGCAATTAAAAAGTACCTACCAATTTTTTCTAGGTTTTAAATATCATGGTTACAGTTTCTCCAACTATTACCAAAAAAGTAAGTAATAAAAGTAAGTAATTCATCCAGGAAAGTAATGAGTAGGTCTCGTTTATTATTATACCGCATGTTGACCAGGAGTGGTGTTAAATATTTTCCACCACACCAACTGGTAAAGGCCCTCTTGATTGTTCAAAAACTAATGAGAAAGTTGCATTTTATCCACATGTGGGGCAAAGTAATCACATGCAAATTTTGAGTAAGTAGGTTCCTTATGTTGACCGGTAGAATTGACTTTTGAATGATGATTTTGAATGATACATTTTATATTGCGTTCATTTGGTTTGATTGTTTTGGTATTTCATAGTAAGTATTTTCCTCGCGTTGGTGTGGTGAAAATTTGTGTTTCACTCGAAGGCAAAATTTGTTTAACCCTCGTGCCTTGAAACCCTCGCAACGCACAAGATTTCACTTCTCGAACTACTCACTACGCTCGTGGTTCAATTTTGGAATCTTACGCTTGCTCAGGTATCAATATTAGCACGACGATTAAACAACAAATTTGCCCCCTTGGAAAAAAAATAAGTACTTAATTATAAGCGATGTAAAGAAAAATATATTAAACACGTTATATTAAAAGTTCTCATTCATAATTTATAATTTAAAAGTTACCGGTAAAACACTGACACAACATTTCGTAACTTTCATAACTGAAATACTTACTGCCCAAAACATTTCCCTTTGCCGGCACGTCCATATTCACTTCTATTAATAAAGTTTATCAACTGTCCAATAAATGTTTAATAACTTAATTCACCAAACCGGTACCGCGTATATTATTGACACGATGCGCAACCATTCAGTAACATGGTGAAATCTACTCTGTCTGTTTAAATGCGTATTTACGTTAAATATCAAAGTGTAAACCGTAGGTACGTGCGCGGCGTCATGCACGGAGCTTCTCCGTGGTGTGGCGCTTCCACCGAACTTGTTCCCATTTGAGCTTTCGCGCTCAAGGTGACCTTCACAAACAGGCGGGATCAATGAAACTGAAAATAATTTTCACTATCAATTTAACCTAGCCAATTTACTACGTAGAGTCTATTAATAACATGTGAGGCGTCTTTTGATCTTATTTGGCTTAAATTTGCATATTGCGTCAGTAATTAAGATTTCTGACTACTTATTACGCATCGCGAATCCTGAAATTCTAACCCTCTATAAGGAAATATTTTTCCTTTCTAGTTTCCTCGTTTGACCTGTAATGTGATATTTCTGCCATCTCTAGGAGTTTTCCTGAAACATTTTCTTTTCTCTGTACAGCAGCTCAGTAGTTGTAATTAAATGTAATAGATGTCACTGCTATTGCAAAGCAGGCCACTCCATTTTACGCAGTTAAAGATTATAATGATACTGTAATGTTATTAAACATTTACATAAATTAGAACATTGATTCTTAGCACATGCTTTTTTTTAAGACGCAGCCTTACTTATAATTTTGAAGCTTAGTCAGCCTATCAATTACAGGCTTCACATACAGGGTCGATTTGTTGTTTTTTGTACGAAACGTAAATGAAACGGATTGTAATACCACATATGCTGTCAGCTGTCACTTTTGACAATGCGTCAAAATGAGGTATGTTCTCTATTTACAGCTTACAAATAATTACATACTCTGCTGCTATTGGTTCATTACATAGCAAATTCAATGGAATGTGGGTTTATCAGCCAACAGCAGGAGGATGTTTTTTGAAGTTCATAGTTACAATAATTGAAATCAAAGAAGAAAAGTAATATTTTTTATTTCTCCGAAAGACGTTAACGGGAATGTATGTATCGTTTGTTATTCAATTCAGTTTGTATTAAATTCGATATCATCTAAAGCCCATTCCTTTATTCGTTGTGTTAATAAAGTGCTAAAAATTAACTGACTTCATAGTGAATTATAATGTTATTCGGAGTTGGAAGTTATTCCGAATATTTGGAGGAATACTTCATTACCTGATTGCTTGCAGGTGAAAGTGCCGATGCTCGTGCCAAATGACCAGTGGCGGCGGCTAATAAATTAAACCAAGAATTTTGAGTACACCATGGATTAGTGCGGGTCGTGACACGTATCCAGCCGCAGAATATCGTAAACAAAACAAACGAATTTAAGTTTACCGTAAAGCCACAAATAACTACTAAACATGGCTCTAACAATGGAGAAGAAAAATGATCTTGACTTTATCATGAAGAACTTGTTGGCTGGAGGTAAGTTTAATATATATTTTTTGTTAGATACCCATTTGTTTATTATACTATACTGTAATTATGTTATAAATTAAAATAATATCCAATCTAAAATTTCTGTGATTTTTTTTTCATGTACTTCATGACAAAATTCAGTTAACACTGAAATAACTTTTAAATACATACTTATTGTACTTCCTAATAGAAAATAATAAATAATTCCAGTTAGATTAATATTGTAGCTATATTATCTTAATCTTATAAAATAATTATTATCTTTATCTTATCCCTATTTAATTACAATCATTTTTGTTTACCATGGTTAGATAATTGAGTTATTTACTAAAATATGAATATCCCTAACTTTCCTTCTTTTTTTAAAGAATTTTAATGTGTAAACACATTAATATTGTACATTAATTTCATTTTTTAATGTAAAAAATGTATGGAGACATTTATACTAAAGTTCTTTTTACTATTTTTGTTTTTGAATTTATATTGATGTTTTGTAATGTCTATATCATTTCCTAATATATTTAATGCAAAGTAGTAATTGAGTCACTTTTAATTATTTTATTAGCTATATATTTTCAATATTTCTCTAGCAATATAAATCTCATTTTTATAATAAATACTAAAAACATGCGAGATGTTTATATTGAAAGTTATAAATTGAAAATACTCAACCCAAAAGCATTTCACAAGTATACAATTCCAACAGGTGTTGCCGGCATGTGTGCCAAGACAACTGTAGCACCTCTAGACCGCATCAAGATCCTGCTGCAAGCCCAGTCCATACACTACAAGCACCATGGAGTCATTGGCGGGCTTGTGGCCATAGTCAAGCAGGAGTCGCTACTGGCGCTGTATAAGGGGAATGGAGCTCAAATGGTCCGGATATTCCCGTATGCTGCTACACAGTTTACGAGCTTCGAGATTTATAAAAAGGTAAGCCAGTATACTCAGTATTTTTTTCTTCTGTGGTGTGTTAAAATATGCTATTTAAATAATGGTCTTGAAGATGATATAATTGAACTTTAGAATTGCTTAGCAACAGATACCTGATTTGGGCCTCGCCACAGAGAAGAGGGTATCAAATTTTAGCCAACAATTACATTGTAGAGAGTAACAGGTTTAGCTTAAATCTATACCAATACCTAACTTATTTGATTACAAATGTGCTTTAAATCGTTTAGAACCATGTCTTTCCATTTGATCAGAAATTAGAATTTCACGCACCATCAAAAATTATGAACTTAAAAATGAAATGTAAAAAAAATACTATCCTCATTTTATCATTTATTTTATTTTACCTGAATAATATGTAAGTGAGCTAAAGATTTATATGTTAAAGTTACGTCTTTGCGTCTTTCGATCCATTTTATTGTAATGTAAATATGACGTGACATTATGTTGTGATCAGATTCTTACAATACTTATTGTATTTATATTATTTATTTATTCACTATATTATTAAAGAAACTTATAAGACCAAAAGCGAAATCAATTTTGTGGAGCATTATCTGTCAGTTTTCAAATCATTATAAAGATAACCAATTCGTAATTTCGCATATGGATTAAAGCTTTTTAATTTTAATCGTAAAAGTTTAATCTGCTGAATCCCGCACCGGAACATGCGATGCAACAGAAAACTGTCGCCGAGATCATTTATAGCTTTTAAGATTTTTATTATTGTATGTACATATGTTCGTTTGTTAGATATGTATTTATGAGCCTTAGTTGCCTTATAATAAACGATAGGTTTTTAATTTAATTTAAAGCTATAACATGCGCTTTGATGCCAGACAAAGTCCAGACAGTTGATAACCTTAACTATAATACCTACAACCCACTATATGTACTCATATATAACACCCGTTTTATGACCATTACATCCTCTTATAAAGGTGAGGCCTATTATTTAGATTACTAGTGGCTACGTAAGCTATGGACTTTTGAAAAATTTCCCGAAACTTATCGTTAGAAATTCCATACTATAATTATCGAATCTGCTCACAAAAAATGAGAATCGGTTGAGAAGTGCATCTAAATGCGACTTGTAGAGAAAAACAGCCAGACAAACAAAATTATTTTTGGTCAAATTGAAACGTAGATAAGCATCTACATGCCGATAAATTTAATAGCACAATCTGAGTATCGAGAGTCGAGACCTATTCATCGGTAGATAACAATTATGTAAATAAATGTCTCTACTGGTAATATCATCTTAAACAAGGCCCTCCTTCGGCCATTGACATATATATTTAAGGACGGGCCTTACGAACAATAAGAATGGGGCCAGTACAGCGGTGTCACGCACACGAATTCGAGCAAATCGTGCAGTCTAACGCCGCAACGCGATTGGTTGATGAGTTCGCGGCACGCGCGCGATTGGTCGCTGCTAGTTGCGTTAGACTGCATGATTGGCTCGAATTCGAGAGTGACACCGCTGAAATATAGCCATTCTTAGTGCCCGTAAGGCCCGTCCTTAGATATATTTGTCAATGACTTCGGCAATAACTATTGTGTTCTCATCTCAATTATCTGAACTGAACTGATAACATTGTTGTGCGTCGGTAGAGATAATCTCCCGTTTGTATTCTGAATAAACAGGATATGGATGCAAACAGAAACGGATAATACCGATAAGATGGCTGGTTCTTATAGGTGCATAAATAACATAGGTAAAGGTAGGTAAGCTACGCACCGAAATTGACCTATACGAATGGCGTTTCAAAATATGATGCTAAGGATTGTTCTTACACCGACAGGAAAACAAAAAAAATATTCTCTTGAATTTTTTGCACTTAAAAGCTGATAATACTGGAGCGTTATACTTTTTATTTTAAGTGTGGAGTAGACTATAATTATTAACAACAGATATTGTCCTTACCTACGTAAACACTCGAGATATCTATCAATGATAATTTTACTAGGTACGTTTAACGTTATCGCAAAACCATGAACTTAAAAAGCTATAATTAGCGTTACGAGTACCAATAAACCATTACTTATTGGAGTTATTGGTTATTGGCATTCCTGGCGCGATATCGCACCTCCAAAATTGGCAACAGACACAACAGTGACTTAAATTTTTTTATTTCTTACAAAACTTTTTATTGAGCCGCACATATGAGTACTACACCTATCTCACTCTCTTAATTGACCATTGGTGGATATAATGCCTTTGCTGTAAATATTGCTTAATATCTTTAAGAGAGGTAGGGCGCAGTGGAATGCTATCTCACTCAGGAGCAGCCCAACTGGGGTAGTAGTGGTAGTACCTCCAACTTACAGAAGACTGCAACCATAGTAGCACTGCTACTTACTCTGTAGATACTTCGGTAAAGTTTCCAGTTTCCAGTGCTTCCGAGGAGAAATCCTTGTGCTAAGCATAAACATGTAGGGTCGGTCACGCGCGTGTTATAAGGTCCTTTTAAGTATTTTTATTTTATTTTGCTCGTCACCTACCTATCACTAAAATGATGACCACGACCACTGTCAAAAGTGAAACGACAAAGAAGGAAGTAGGGTAAACTATTTTGCCCCTGTATATATCTACAGTTCAACCGTATTCACACTATTCACAGACAGTAGTTGTGACTTTTACATTCAACAATAGAACCTACCTTAGTTTTTCACTCCAAGGCTAGGTACATACCTACACCGTTATTAACTATTCTATCTACATCTTTAACTGGTTTTTCGTTAATGCGTGGATAATCCGAACTAATTTTCGCTTTTGTTTTCAAATTACAAGTTCACACGGAATCCGTCACAGAGTTCCGCGTCACAAGGAATTTCCGTGATATTTTAACGATTATCGGGATCTGGGTGTCTAAAACGTCATGAGTTTTTATTTCATAAATTACTTTTACTCCTCGCTAATAGGTCGGGAGTTTCCTTCTTGCAAAATGAATTTGAAATTACATGTTTTCATTAATTAGTCGCTTTAAAAAAAGTACATATTCTTAATTGCACCACAAAAAAAAAAAAAAAACAAAACTTAAAGACAGATTTACAATGTAGATAAAGGATGGATTTTAGGACGTATTTAGTCATTATTTATCCGTTTTAATAGCGTGAATTTGTATGATATTGATATATCATTGAACTATTATTACTACTTACGTATAAAACCGGCACAGAGAACCAGTATTTTGCGCCATGAGTTGTTGTTTTGACAACAAACCAAAGAAGCGTAGCATGAATCTCGTGACCTAATCGCGTAAGCGCCATCAATTTTACGACGCTTATGACGTTTGATCGCGTGCTACAGAGGGCTTACTGCGAACCATGTTCGACGTGTTACCTCTGTCGCACTTGTAAATTCGTACGTAAGTGTGACAGGGAGGCAACACGTCGAACGTGGTCCGCGGTAAGCCCTCTGGTTGCGATTACGACAATATCATTGTTTAGTATGGCTTCTCTTGGTAATAATAACTCAATGTTATAATGTTGTTTTACAAGCAAATTCAGTGACATTCAATTGTTTTCCTAAATCTGTATTTTCTACCGAGGTGTGCGATAGAGAATATTCTCCCTATCTATCCACAGGTAAAGAAGTGGATATTGCTGACTTTGCTTCTATATGACTCATATTTTTTTATCCTGAACATGTTTAAATTCTCCTTGGGTTTCCCCTGCTGATTACATTTTGTGTACGTAGTTTTTATTACTGGAGGAGTGAATTGATAATAATTACATTAATTAGTAGTAGTAGTAGTAAAACACTTTATTGTACAAAAAGAAACGTAAAACAGGAAAGAACACACATCATTTGTACAATTAGGTCAATGCAAACTAAATAATATGTTTCTAATACAATTATCCTCGTGGCCTAGTTTTTCTTACGAAACATATCTGATTGCTAAATGCTAATAAAGGTATTATCACTGTCAATAACAAATGTTCCATTATTTTGAGCTCTCACCATTGACACAAGTGTGAGGGCTGTTGCATTGCGTCAATCGATTAGTAAGTTCGATTCTATAAACATACGTAGGTATTTGGTACTTAAACTGTTATTCATAATTAAGTAGTTTTGAGTTCTCACTATTAACACAAGTGTGCACAATGTACTGCGTCAATGGAGTGGTACTTATACTAAATTCTAGAAACGAATAGGTCTTCTTTCACATTTCCACTTTAAGTGGTAATTCAAAATTAAGTACATGAAGTACAGTTGACAAAGCTTGGATACCCTTTCAGACTTTTGCACCTTACCCCTTTGTAGTAATAGTAAGACGAAATCTTCTCTATCTGTCACAGACTGCATAGGTTTAACTGTCCATTGGTGGAGCTTATTACAAAAGGCATAAGGTCCACCGATGAACAGTTAAGAGTGTTCCTGTTTATACTGAACTGACATTCTTAATTTTTAATGCAGAAACATACCTAAGGTTCACTCAAAGCTTTCACTTTTAGTTAGTGTCTTTTAACTAGTATATTGCCAAATCGATGATTCGGGTTTGCTCCAATTTCGGCCGAAACCGAATCTTCGGTCAAAACATGATTTTTATGCCGAAACCGAAACTACGGTCGGAGACTAACTTTTAGCACCTAATTGAGTCGAATTGGCTAAATCGTAACACCTCATTTAATGCCAAAACACTCTTTAAGGTCCTTATTCTCACTAAGATCTTAAGTTAAGCCTTTCGTAATATTTCTGTAAGACAAACAAGGATGTGTTTGTACTGCTACATTACTCACACCAAACAGTGCAATTTATGCCTAATTTCCAACGATATAAAGCTTAAATTAGAATACTCCGGTGTTTGTGCAAACAGCTATTGTAAACCTCATACCAAAAAATTACCATTGCACTTTGAACTTAATTGCCTAGAGAATAGAGTTGAGCTTAAAGTTGAAATACAAACAAAGTTGTGTTTAAACGCCGGACGGCCGTATTCGGTCACGGTCGGAGGGCGACCGTTATTGCGAATTGCGTGTGAACAATACTGCACCTGATATCGGTGCAATTCTTTACTTTACTTGGTAGTGTTTACTTCAGTATTCGTTTTGCATCTCTTTTCTTATTTTAGGCAAAAACAAGAGGCAGTATCGAAAGAAAAATAGGTAATGACTGTAATGAGCTTATAATTGATGTATAGAGAAGAGGGAGTATATAAAAAATCTAATCGATGATATCTTAAATCAACTCACGCACCTATGGACCATCGGTCGATATGTGCATTAGCGTGTTACTAGAGTCTAAATATAGAAGGTGCAGACTTAGCATAGACGGATCCTATAAAATAATGAAAGAAGTCCTTGGTTATGCCCGTCAATGAACACAAATTTATTCAATTTATTCACAAATGTGTGACAGTCACTTGTAGGCGGATAGCACGGATTTTCATTTGAACACAACAATTTTCAATACCTAGGCGTGGCTTCATACATATCACAGAATAACTGACATAAGTGACTTTTTACAATGTTTAGCATTAAAAACAATCAATATTTTTTGAAGTAAAAACTTCTTTAGCAGTGCTGTGCAGTTTTTGTGATGGGGAAAAAATGTTAAACTCGCGACAGGGTGACCTGATCGAAAAACTCCATAATGGTTCTAGTAATGATGATGGTGTAAGAGTCGTTGAAATTATGGATGGAAGTTGATTTTTCTGAGAGATAAACTTTTTAATGTTAAATAATTGTAATAGTTCTGAAGTGTTAAATTTTTAATGTAATATAAATTGTCATGTTTGTGTACGATAGCGCAATAAATGAAAATTTTATGTTGATAGTACTTTTATACTGATAATTAAAGCAATTTGTGCAAAATTATTCCCTAACCATTCCAAAATATCAAAAATGCACAACGTTAATATTCAAGTTTTCACTTCTGCCAGCACTCCCGGAGTGTAACCTATTGATTTTTTTTTAAATACGTATGTTCGTTAACACTTTGTATGGTTTTTACATTAAATGTAATTAACAAATTTTGTTAGTCTTGTATTTTACCGAAGAATACAAGAATTAGGCTCCCTGCTATTTGCGTAGTAAAGTAGGCAGTAGTAAGCTCCAAGAATGTAATCGAGGTGCGTCTAAGGCTCGATTCGTGTTTTGCAGTTACGGCACGTACCTGACAACTAATAGACACCTACTAATATCCACGTGTACAGATACTCACGATACGTTGCAGAACTATTTATTTAACTTATATAACCTGCAAAGGTTTACTCCAATGAGGGCTGACTGGCTAACTGAAAATTCCTACCTGGCAATAGAATAAGAAAAGAGCACTAACACCTTAACTTTTCCCGAATCTCGAGGGATCGAAGCTAGGTTAGCTAGGCAGGCAGGCAGCCTACTACGAGATGTCGAATGAAAATAATGTATAAAAGTTACCTATTATTATTTAAGTAATATTTTACAATCCAAAGTAGGTATATACAGACAAGTGTAAAAAAATGGGTGCACACAAGTTGCTCAAAGATATGTCCCACAGCTCTTATGTCGGCGAATTAAGAGCTAAGCGATATATATTTGAGTAAGTTGTAAAAATAACTAAAGAAGTTAATATATATGAAAAACCTTTGCGGTCGTACCATCCCATTGTTTTATGGTGCCCGTTCCGAGGTTTGACGAAGCACGATTTGTTCGGCGAAATCGAAAGCGTATATGAAATGAAAGTGACTCGATGCCCATCGGCGATGAGCACGCGACACTATGCGCAATACGCAATTAAATCATTAGGTGTCGTTCCTCGGAAGGCCCCTTTTATTTATAGGGCATAGGGCGAAGGCGCTTAGGTTGCGATGCTATAGCTTATTTACTTTTGTTACACGAAGAATTTATTAAATCGTGGACTCGCAGATTAAAATAAATATTATACTGCACCTGAAATAGTCAAGACTATCTAAATAAATGGATACCGGTTAGTAAGACGGTAGACGAGAGTATAATTATTGTACCTACTGTAACTTTTCAATTGTGCGAGGACAGATCTCTCCTCTATTCTTCACTCTATCACTCTCTCTTTCCCACTCATTTCCTACTTGGCAAATAAAACTTACAACTTCTAAAAGTTGATGTTGACAGATATATTTACTTGTACATTTTTGCTCTTGTTAATTACGTACTTATACTTAGGTACGTAGTATATAGTTTGGTAAAAATACAAATGATACAATACAAACGTTTCCGATGTTTATGGGTAAATATTTTTAGTCCGAGACAGTGCCGACACATCCGCATCCACACCTCACATTTCTTTTAATGACAGACGTTATTTTGTCACGCTTTGCCTCAAGTTTATTCTTTAGGGTCTATAACACCTTGAGAAACCGTTAAAAAAGCGACCCTATTCCACGTACGTTAAGTCCCAAAGTACCAAATGTGCAAACACGTGATAGGAGATTGATAATGTTATCTTTGAGCTCGCAATTCCTTAATGATAATCGCAGTTCACCCGACTATGCAATACGTGATTCCATTGTTACTCGTACCGTACTATAGCCATGAGCATTTTAATCCCAAGCAACGCCTTTTGGGTTTTGAACCCTATTATAAACGGCCTAAAGATGTTTTTGCAATTCATTATAAAAGTAAAGATTTATACACAAAGATTGTGGATACGTTATCTAAAAACGTGTATTCGGGTTTAAAAATAATTTGTTATGCAAGATATACATCACGATTGCATTGCCAAGAAACGTCGGTGGAGTTCCGTCCAAAGTTCTCGTTTGAAATAGCTTCCGATTTCTTAAGATATATACGTACTCTACGTACATTCCGAGCACGAGCACGCCTTGGCAATTTTAAACTGAGGAAGCAGAAATGTGTGCGCTGTGATGTGCGCCTAAGCCAGGGACTGATTTCGGTTACGGTATAACGGTATGGTAGCGCTATAAAATTACGATACCGCGCGGCACGGATACAAAGGTATCGCTACCGTTTTAAAAATAACGGTACCGTTATTTTTTCACTACCGAAAAAACTGGCTCTCAATCGGGTTGACCTCGCCCCTCGCCCGCCGCTTGCCGATTCGTTACGTTGCGATGTCTAAGTTGATAGGGTACCTTTATGAAAGCGGTTAAGGTACCCGAAAAAATAACGGTACCGTTATTTACCATTTTGTACCATTTGGCGTTGTAGCTCTAGGTCCATGGCCTCCATGGGGTCCCAGCGCGCACAAGTTTTTTTGGAGAAATCGCGAAACGTCTGGTTGACGTAACTGGTGACCGACTTCCTCGCACAGCGTATCAGTGTTGCGATACAACGAGGAAATGCCGCCAGCATCCTTGGTACAATGCCTCAAGGACCTATTTTAGATATAAGCTAGTTATAGCACAGATCATATAATACTAGTAGTTATAGTAATCATCTGTATAAATCCAATATTTGTACATTTTATTAAAAAAATTCTGGATATATCAAAATTGTTATAATTCGTATTACGAATTTACGAATAGGAAAGACAAATACGAAGACTAAATCTGTGCACCTAAGATCCATATACGGAGATACAACATCTAAATATAAAGACTGTCAAACTTATCGTGACAATCAGACCACTTGAAATCGTTCGCCATTTTACAGTCCATTGAACCCGTCACCATGACCTTTGCTAGCTTCTATGTTTGTTTTCTGCGTCGCGTCATGTCATAACAACGAGCTAAACGATTTGTAAAAACAATAATTAGCTGCTCTAACGTAAATGAATCACGTCTTTTGTTTTCTTATGCAGTTCATATTAAATATGTACGAGTATATAATGTATGTATATATGTCACTTTATTGCACATAAACAGGTTAACATAAAACAGAAAAAAAAAACAAAACTAATAGGTAAATGAACGTAGGTATATAATATATTATGTTAGTAGTTTTTTAGCTTATAAATTAACCTCTATCTCACCGATGATGGCGATGATAATAATTAAAATAAATACCTAAAAATTTGTAAATATTATTAAAAATAGTCTACTACGAATTTTAAAATATAGAACCTTCTCTTTTAGCCTATTTGTTGTAAAGGATTGAATAAATTACACGAATATGTAACTCTCAGTTCACTTCAAAACGTCCTTAATATGTCCCGAACCGGTTTACTTACGCTTTTGGTCATTAAAAATCGACAAAGAAGCCGAACAGGGCCACCGAGACAGCTATTAAAATTTCTATGTTCTATTTGACCGTTGGTCGAATTCCTGCGGGTGATGTTACTGGGCGCGACTCCCGAGACTCGAGTCTCGTGCGACGTTAACAGCATTAGTTAAAGTCGTGTAAAACAGACAGTCCCATGTGCAGAGCGTACATGGAAGAAGAGGAAGCTACAAAACACATTTTCCTAGACAGCAAACAGGTAGTATACAGTAGCAATTACCTAGGGACTCCGTTGCACACTGAGGCAGCCTAAAAACATTTCTAGACTTCGTCGAGGAGCTGGGGTGGTAAGAGTAGCGCTTCCTCGTTTCACGCAAAATAGGCACAATGGTTGTCGATTTGCGGAAAATGCCCATGAGTACTAACTGCTAATATAGTCAGCGCAACGTAAAAAATGATATTTCGACAGTTATGATTTGACCCTAAATCTCTGGTTTCCTAAAATAGCGGTGCCGGCATATAGCGGCCGACTCCATACAAACTACTACTCCATCCAAAGTTAGCCGTATTATTCTGAGAAAGACGAAGGTAGATATAATTATGAAGCAAGGACCTACCGTTTAACTGATAGCCTAAGCTTTATTCACATATATGTATAAGGTATAATTGACCCTTTTACCTTTTCCTAATACCAAAATCGCAAAATATGCCATTGGTTTTATCCGAGTTTGAAGTTAAACGACACAATTAATAACTGTCAAAAATTAATTCTTAAGTAACTCCGACTATATCGTTTCTATATACTTTGTAGCGTATGCGATAAATGAATCTCAATAGGTCTCTAAATATATTTAATTGAAAGATCGAAGAATTAAGACCAGGTACCTGAGGTACCGAATGGTAGGTCATACTGAACAGTTTACTATGGGACCAATTCGGAGATCGCGGAAAAAAAAGATATTTCATACATTTCGACTTCTAGATTGTCACCCGAAAAATCTTATGGACTGCGAAATGCCGATCACAATTATCGCGAATCCCCCAAATGCTGCCTCGAGTCTGGCCCACTGACCCCCTTGCCGAGGGTCTCCGGTTTGACAAGCCCTGTCCGTTAAAATGGATAATGCTCATGCATAAAGATGATCTTAAATAATCATTGGCATGTCTTTGTCGTATTTTAATGGATTAACGATCATAATATGAATATGCAAATCCGTAATTTTCTTATTAATATCTTGACATTTTATTACTGATGAACTAACGTACCTGTTGTACCTACGAGTTAAATATGTATGCAATAATCGTTTAATCGTCGTGCTATACTCGTCCACAGCAAAGTGTCATACTCATAAGCTAATGTTGAGTCGAGATCTAGTTAGCTGTAATTTTGTCACACTGAATGGAATTAAATACATATATTGAAGGAACAGGTTTCAAAATTAACTTTGATGCGACAATCACTTTTTATGGAAATTTGTGTTGTATTTTGACGACCGGTTTGGCCTAGTGGGTAGTGACCCTGCCTACGAAGCTGATGGTCCCGGGTTCAAATCCTGGTAAGGGCATTTATTCGTGTGATGAGCATGGATATTTGTTCCTGAGTCATGGGTGTTTTCTATGTATTTAAGTATTTATAAATATTTATATATTATATTTATCGTTGTCTAAGTACCCTCAACACAAGCCTTATTGAGCTTACTGTGGGACTTAGTCAATTTGTGTAATAATGTCGTATAATATTTATTTATATTTATTTATTTATTATTTACCCGTTTCTATTTCTCTTGAGTATAATTGGCACGACGCTGTAATAGAGTCCTCGCTCTGGGACACTTTTAATTTACTTCTCTTTCCGCAGTTTCGTAACCACATACACTTTCTTTTCCAGTACCTAAGCGGTCTAAGCATCCCGATGGTCCAGCACGGCGACAAGTTCGTCGCGGGCGCCGGCGCCGGCGTCACCGCCGTCACGCTCACCTACCCCCTCGACACGATACGCGCGCGCCTAGCGTTCCAAGTGACGGGCGAACATCGCTACACGGGCATCGCGCACGCCGCGTCCACCATGCTCCGCACGGTTAGTTTGACGCTATGATTCGAGAAAACCCTCATGTTGACCTGTAATAAGCTAAAAGACGTGACGTGTATACGTATGTATGCCTTATAATATCCAATTTACTTCAAAACAGAAACCACCTTTAAAAAAGTAAGCTGTAACTCTAGCTTATGGGAAACCTACCCTTTCAACTCTTCAAACATGTGATTGGCATATCAGAACTTTACGGCTCCATCTATTATACATTCTATTAGGATTGTCTAGGCACCACTCACCTGTTTTGTTGCAGATTACCTATTTTCGGATAGGATAGGATTAGTCGCCCTTTCCGATTTCTTAAGCTGGTCTGCTTACTAAACTGTCAACTTGCATCCTACTGCCCGCTGTGACGTTATAGCAATTAACTTTTCTGCTTCTTCTCACCCACGGACGATTGCAAAGGATCTCAAAACTTCAACCTTTTTTCGCCAACGACTTATTAGTCTGTTTTTTATTAACGTGTTTCCATTTTCCAGGAGGGCGGTATCCGCGCGCTATACCGCGGCTTCGTGCCGACGCTCTGCGGGATGGTCCCTTACGCCGGCTTCAGCTTCTACTGCTTCGAGTCCTTGAAGTTCTTCTGCATGAAATATCTACCCACGTCGCTGTGTCGCAAGTGTGAGAGGAACACTGGTAAGTAAAATACAAAAGTGTAGCGCTAACCACTACTGAAGTAGAGTATATGAGATAAGGCCATGCAACTGGGACCGTTACGCCGACTGCATCTAAAGTAGAAAATGAAGCCGTAGCTTCAAGTCTCTCTAGTCCTGTGTTTCCACTTGTCAACGTGTGTATTGCCATTAGAAGCAATTATTGTCGAATATGTTTATTAAATGTAGCGTTATCTGCGACTGAAGCAGAGTAAAGGTCGTGTCATTCACGAAGACGCGTGCCTTGACTCGTATTGTCATGTTATTAAAGGTTACACTTGACAAATCTGCGCGTCAGCGTGGATGACACGAACTATACATGTTGCCTTACTTATTTGCGCTAATTGTTTTCAGGCGGGCTAGTACTAACGGTGCCCGGCAAGCTGCTCTGCGGCGGTTTAGCCGGAGCGGTTGCTCAGAGCGTATCGTACCCGCTCGACGTGACGCGGCGACGCATGCAGCTGGCCTGCATGGACCCGGCCACCGCACAGTTCGGGTAAGTCCGGCAATCAGTGTATTCTCATTTAACCTCCTATTCCCGTCTGTGCACTAAGAAGCACTGGTGGCCTAGCGGTAAGAGCGTGCGACTTGCAATCCGCAGGTCGCGGGTTCAAACCCCGGCTCGTACCAATGAGTTTTTCGGTACTTAAGTACGAAATATCATTTGATATTTACCAGTCGCTTTTCGGTGAAAGAAAACATCGTGAGGAAACCGGACTAATCCCAACAAGGCCTAGTTACCCTCTGGGTTGGAAGGTTAGATGGCAGTCGCTTTCATAAAAATTAGTTCCATCGCCAAATCTTGGGATTAGTTGTCAAGCGGACCCCAGGCTCCCATGAGCCGTGGCAAAATGCCACAACGCGAGGAGGAAGATTCCCATCGGTGCACGGCAATACACGCCAAGCTGGCTGACAAGCTTCCGATGGAGTCGATGGAACAAGGTCACCCTAATCTTGGACCAATTTTCTTGCCAACCTACTACACGGTCGGAAACTATTAAGGTCGCAGTGATCTCATTGCCGATCGTGTAGTAGGGGGCTTAGCTGCGAATTGATGTCGACGACGATTAATCGGTTTGGTGGGGGTTTTCAAAATTTAACTTGTGTATTTCTGAAAGTTAAGGACGCTAAGAAATAATTTCTGTTTTATAAAGTATGTTTTATTCGATAGCACTTTAAACCAAATCCAATAAAACAAAACTAGAAACAGGGAAAACGATGCTGGTGCCATCTTTAAACAGAGTTGACAGTTGTTGCCCTTAACTTTTGGTAATTGGTAACACTAGTTAGCACGTACATCACTCATCCCCAAAACAAATTTATCGATCCAATTTAAACATGTTTAATTACTACTTTCTATTTTATTAATTTTCTGCTCTGTTTTAAATTGTATTGTAACCTACGTAAAATACGAGTAGGTATTGTAACTAACTTTTCTGTGACTAATTCACATTGCAGAGCGAAATAGGTGGTTACGGGTATCTTAGTATAAAGTAGTATAAACTAATTTTACTAGTACCAGTGGTATGCGAACTTATAAATATAATGACTTATTTACTAACACCAGTTTCCAGTATATATCAACATGAATCGTAAACACGTCTAAGAAGGAACAGGAGTCCATTCGCATCTGTGCCTTCGCGCTTCGCTTCACAGCACATAAACTATATTCTAACATATGTTTATTCCACATATATCTTTACATTCTTTATTAAAGTAAAGTTGTCCGTACGAAGAATTTCGTACTTGCGCTCGCCATTTCCTATACCTATCGTAAGCACATATTATATTGCTATCCCGCCGATGATGCGCGATACAATTATGCGCGTGCGACAGAGATTGGAAACGGCGGTCAATGTACTTGATTCTCCGTGCTTAGAGACCTTACTTTAGCTATAGCACTTAGTGGTAGTGGTGAAATGTATTAATGAAATATTTTATGTATGATTGCATGACTTGCACATGGTGTTGGCAACAATATAGAAGGTGGGTTACACTATTTTTATTATTTATTTGTACTATTAACTATATTTTGTGACAATAATGTTTTCTTATCTTTCAACGTGCAACGCAAACTAACCAAATCTTAACGTCGCGTGATCTTGACCCAATATTTGTTTTTATCAGTATTGAATGAGTTTACTACGGAGATACGAGTACAATGTTAATTGCATTTATCAATTTAGAGCCATTTTTGTGAACTTTGCCTACTAACGTTATGAGTTCAGGTTCGATTCCTGACGGGATCATTTTCGGTTTGATTATATTTTATTTAGATAGGCTTTTCTCATATGTAAACAACCCCAATTTTAGAATCTTGTTTTTCTGCTGCCATACTGCAGGACAGTTTGTTTGCAGAGGGTTGCAAAATGCAATATAGTCCAAGATCCCAGAGCCGCAAGTTTTACTTATTTTCTCATGAATAAAATGTATGGGATAATATAGTGTTAGTGTGTACTTTTAATGTCTGCATACTTGCTATATTGGCTCGACGGCCATTTGTCCGGTACAAGGTGCTAAAGGTAGGTAAAAATAATACTAACGTTTCTTAAATTCTCTAACCAAGCTTTTAAGGGGGCCCCGGGGGACATAACCATGGTATCGAATGACAACAAAATCGATTTACCCAACCAAAATAATGTTTTGGCATATATTTATTTTTATCTGTGGCATTTCTCAGCCACGGTATGATCCGAACTCTGACGCTCATCTACCGCGAGAATGGCATCGCGAAGGGGCTGTACCGCGGCATGAGCATCAACTACATCCGCGCCATCCCCATGGTCGCCACCTCCTTCTCCACGTACGAGCTCATGAAGCAGCTGCTGCAACTCGACACCGGCATGAAGGTCGCGTAAGTGTAAGGCCTGAGTGGCCGCTGGAGTGGAGGCGAGCAGCGCGGCGAGCTCGCTGCTCAAACCTTGGACGCAACGCTGCAACGCCCCGCCGGTCGCTTGCCACTGTAGCGTCCTCTATACTATGACCGCGGCTGCCAAATCGTCCTACTTTGACGCTTGCCACAAGGTCGCATTAACAGGCTATTCGTATAAAGATACAAGCAAATGTCATCCTTATGGCAAGCGACAATGTGGGACGTTTGCCGGCCGCGGTAACTAATATTTATTTCGCTATGTGCGAATTTCGTAACGGAAACACAAGCGACAACAAATTGGAGAAAATGTGAACTCTCGTGGGACATAATATTTGACAGTTGTCAGATAGCCAGTGTCCCATTATACGATGGAGCGGCGCCAGTCATGCACGAAACGAGTGAAAAGGATCGGACCCTAATGTTCCTGTTGGTTATTGTTTTAAAACGGTAAGCACTGGTTGAGATTATCGTGCTTGTAAGTTTTTACGCTCGCCTTTCGCTTTTACTCCCTTCCCTTTAAAGTAGTCAAAGCAATTGAAGAATTATTGACAGAGACATTAGTGGTTTCAACATTTTGTAAGATTGAGACTGAACCAGCAAAATATTGGCCGATATTACTATTTCAGTTTAATTTCGGCTATACCTAAACTTAGCAAAATTAAGAAAACGACATTAAGTTTTGTAAAGACATCTTAGGCTAAGCGTAGGAAACGTCAATTCTACTTTTAAAATATTTCAGCATCTATTTATTATAGGTTTAAGTTTAATATCCGCTATTAAATAGCACTTTTTATTACACCGACATGAAGTAGTCGATTCTTTCTGTAGTACAAATTATTTTCATTACCAGGACATCCGCAATCTTCTAAAACTATGTTTGTTTCTATGAAACACTGCAACTGATGTGATGCGGCAATATTATTTTAAAATCTTGTTAAGTATCATAAGTATTACACCATAAACTACAGTTTCTTATATTTGTATTTAGTTTCGTTATAGCAAAGATATATTGATTGAGTAAGATGCATAAAATCTAAGACAATTTCGTGCTTCGACTTTGACAGGTAAACGAGATGGTTACTCTGATTGTCAAAAGTTGACGTTTGACAATTCAGTGACCGCAAAACATATGGCGCAGTACAGCGCCATCTGTTTTGGATGTCAAACTAAGGGGCACGTTCTTTCTTTAGACTTTACTCTATTACAATCAATTCTCTTTGGTTATAGATTCGGTGCATTGGGATAACTCCGAATTCAAATTCCAAAATCCGAAAGCGGGGTAATTTTGAAAATAGCTAAAATACTTCAAGAACACGCTACTGTCTTATCAAGGCATCATACTTACTATTACTGCAATAGACAGACCTTCTAGTTTAAAAAAAAATAGCAATATTACAAGTTATCCTGCTTTTGAAGTTACCCCAATCAAAGAGAATTTGAAATAGAGGTGGATTGTCAAAGAAAACTTGGTAAACACAGTAAATTTACTGCCATCTTTCGACACATGATTAAAACTTTTAGAACGCCATTTGACTTTAATCCTTATTCTTTTACTGTTATGTGTTAAATTGGTTAAATATCAAAAAATGGCGCCATCTACTCGAGCATAGGCCAAAGGTATGGCATTATCGCTCGAAAAGATGCCGTCATTGCCGCCATACCTTTGGCTTATGTTCTAGGTATAGCGGCTAACCTCTATTTCAAATTCTCTTGGTTTTCAAATTTTTAAGGTAATAATTATTTAATAATTTATTGAATTGATAAAGATACGGTCACGTCTGAAGATATCGTTACAAAAAAGTGCCAAAAATATGTATACACGACTTTATTGCCCGTATATTAAGGTGGTGTATACATGTTTTTGGGACATTTCTCTTATCGATATTTTCAAACATGACTGTACATGATAAACTTCTACTTTAATGCAATATGAAGATGATAAGCAAATAGTATTGAGCTCATATGTAGCTTTAATAGTATAAGATACATGTTTGCAATTTTATAATCATAACACTTGTGAGAAACTTCCTAGACATTATCTGCGAGTTGGCCACAGGTGCACCAAGTATTACAACTGGTTGTTCTCTGGTACAAACCATTCATCTCCTTCATTTGCGGTCTGTTAGAAAAGGAAGAATGCTAAATGTTGAAGTTAGATGTGTTGCTCTACTAAAAGTAGTACATTTGTTGATGCTTATTACCTTCTTTAATTAGGTAATATGATAATGTGAACATACATTTTGTATGTATAATGTATACAAGGTTATTTAGGTTCTCTTAATTCATGACAGTATAAATTAATAAATAGGTAGTTTAAAACAATTCATTCCAATAAAGTCAAAATACATTCTGTTTCTCATGATATTGTTTAGAAGAATCTTTCATTTAAAGTTTATTTTTGGACGAGTTTATATTTAATTTTTTTTGTGTTAAGTATATTTTAGTACTCGTAGTTAAATATCGTATTGAACAATTTTGTTGATTTAAAATGTATCAATACCAAAGATGCGCGACAAGTACACGAGCGTCGACATAAAGCTGTATTTATGAGAATAAAATTATATTTTCTTTTAAGTATCTGTTATTTATTTCATGGACTAACCCCACACAGGTAGATTATCAAGCATTTACGAAGACCCACCAGTCACCTTTATTTAACAATTATGGCCACCTGTCACCATACGTAGGCGCTCTTTCACTTGTGCTTTTACTCTGCGAGCCGCATATCTAATGACTCCTTTACCCTATGGTCCAGCGTAGGCCAGTCGTAGGGACGCATTTATGCGTTAGAGGGAGTAAGTGATATTGCTATCTCATTTCACCGCATAGATGCGTCCCTTAGACTGGCCTATGCTATTTATTACTAACATAGTTCTTAAGGATTTACCCATTGTTACTAACATATTTAATTAATTATAATTTTAATTTTTATCTTAATTTATATTGTATTTTAATGTATGGAATTTATTTTCTGAATTAAAATTATTGAATTGAATTGAATTGTATGCTGGGCCATCGTATAGAGGAGCCCTAATATTAAAAGCAATTCCTAGCTGAGCAACTTTTCAAATTTATAATTTTTTCAGCTATGTTTTTATCGCACTGCGGTGGGCGGGAGTGCGTGCATGCGATAAGGACAACTGTAGCTCGGACTAAAATTCCCACGCAAAAACTCTAAAATCGAAGTTTCGCTCTCGACTGTTTCCTCCTCCAAAACGCAATCAATCATTGTGAAATTTTGGAAACTGCAAGAAGAAGAGATAATCTATGCAGCTATGTTTTGATATTTGTTGTCATATTTGTATACTGCGCCTTTTTTCGCAGCTAATTCAATTGAGCCGTTTATGCGATTTTCGAGGCGCTGTAAGTTTCTTAAATAAAATAATCCAATAAAGCAAAACATAGCGGCACAAATATTGATGATATTGATCTTAATTCAAAAAACTATTGCTCCAGGTTAAAAATCTGCGGGAAAAATCACGCTGTAATTAAGCATGAGAGCACGAGTGTATTGATCAAGTCGTTTTGTATGTTCGTCTAGGCGTGCTGTGGTTTCTTTCAGTTACCACGGTTTTTGTAAGGTAAATCGCAAGGGCTAGAAAGAAAAATCTTTATATAATTAATTTTATTTATTATCTAATTCCTATCAACGGGCATAATACATTTGCAAGAATAAAGGTATGTCTCCGGTTGTTTACATTATTATTTACTGAGTGGATACGACTCCAGGGGCGGTAGCGCGCTCGCATTTTTATCGGCTGACAACATGCCCGTCACGTTCTAACAAATATAGTGCGAAAGTGACGGGCATAGTGATAGGCGATAAAAATAGAACCATGCTGCACCGCAGGTTTCTCTATCTTATCATTAACCTAAATATTTGCAGTTTCCTCGAGTCCTTGATATAATTCAAAACTCGGTTCTTACAAAATGTCATCATTGTAACAGATATTTATAAATTATATGCCGTTTGCAAGGAAAGCCTTATTGTAAATTTTATTCGACCTTCGTTTGGGGGAAATAATACAACATTTTGCAGTCAAATCAACCCTATGCGTACTGTAATTAGGTTCTAATTGGCTTATTTCTCTCAAACGAAGCTCCACATCATACATACTCTTTTTTTGTATTTTTGGGTAATATAATTACTTTTTTTTACCTACAACTTACATACTTAATACTTAGATCAACGAAACGTGTGGCTTCAGGTGACATTGGTGGGTAAAGTCTTTGTATAACTTAATACACACGCGTTTCAATCGAAGTGCAATTTTAGAAGTACATAATAAATCATTAATCTTTCAAGCCGGGATCACAAATTAACCATACCGAAGCTGTGACAAACAGTCCGTTAGACTTTGTGTCAAAAAATAATGGAATAAATTTCAGTATAATTTGTATAAATAAATTCTAAGTGAAAAGAAATGCCTCACTAAACGCTGAACGAGTGATCCGGTATCAATCGGCCCTGAGGGTTATATTCGGTAATATCCATCTCTCTCCCTCTTGCACTGGAGTGACCGAGATGGAGATACAAGAATATTGAAAAACACGATAGCCCCCTGCGGGGCGCCGCCACCGGCGCACTCGGCCCGGGCCGAGCCGAGCCGAACTTACGATCACTCTCGATTTCAATACTTCACGCTTCCATCATATAAAAATGTTACCATTATAATTTTATATACTTACCATGCCTTTATATAGTTGGAAATAAGTAGTTTCGGGAAATATTTGAAACTTATTTTTAAATAATAACAACCTACGTAATGCCTTGATCTTTAGGTATTTACAAGATTACCTAAATTGATTATAAAATTTTAAAACAAACTATTAAAGCTCCACGGTTGTGAAACATTTGTTTTGTGGTACAAGTACTGTGGCACAAGAAAAGGATAATTTAGAAAATTTAACTCGAAAATGCGTGACTTTATAGCGTTTCGTGGCAGGATGGCCTCACTGGGCATGTTTTGAACATAATATAGTGCTACAGCTATTTATCTAGGGACTTGAAAGGGCCATATATAAATAAAACTACATAAAATAATTTTAAATGCCATTCTGCCAGGAAACAAGCGTCCCTATAGTGTTAGTTTACATACAGTATAATAGGACAATATAGTCCTCTGTATAGTTTTAGTTTATTACCCCTCCAGTAGATTCCAAGAATCACGCCTAAGAAACGTATTTCGAATGCGTCCAGAATCGAACGCAAGAACGTAGTTTACGTGAAAATTCATTTAATCCAGTCTGCGTGTAAAACAAAGTCCACAATATATTAAAATTTACTATCAAACAATTACATTCATTCAATAGTTAAAATATAAAAGTGATCGACTAAAAACAAAATATATAAAATGGACTCAACGGGATTTGATCTACAGTAGCCTAGTTTTGCAAAAATTATATAAACATACAGTATTATGTCGCGAAACGACGATCTCAATGGGTCACAAGCATGGGGGTGAGGCGTCACCAGAGACTCATGGTGGTATGTCCATAATGCCGGCCCGCGGTCAATGGTGACTGTCGACGGTGGCGAAATAAAACGACTGTGATAGCAAATGCACGCTGTTTAATGAGGTCTAAGTGTCTGATACATAAGTGTACATACAATAGGTACGGACAGGTTATAATGAACATACCAGCATAGACTACCGCGGGGCGAGACGCCGAATAATTAGACACAAGTACAGGAATTATGCTACAACTAGCCGCGAGCCGTCAACGTTGCGGCCTCAACCCGTCAACGTTGCGGCCTCGACCCGCCAACGTTGCGGCCTCGACCCGTCAACGTTGCGGCCTCGACCCGCCAACGTTGCGGCCTCGACCCGCCAACGTTGCGGCCTCGACCCGTCAACGTTGCGGCCTCGACCCGCCAACGTTGCGGCCTCGACCCGCCAACGTTGCGGCCTCGACCCGCCAACGTTGCGGCCTCGACCCGCCGAGGCCTCGCGGCGGGAGGCCGCCCGCCACCGACCAGCTTCTACGAACAAAGTCGCGCGTTTCCATACTGATCATCACTAGGACAAACGTTTTTACAGAAATCCCTACATAAAGCTTATTGTTGGAGCGGGTCGGTGTCGGGCGGAGACGTGCGGGATGAGACGGTGAACCTTCATGCGCATGCGGTCGGTACTCACACGCGATATATTCTGACCACGGAACAACTACAGCGGCGCGCGCCGATGCACATTTTTGCTTCCTCGTCGTAAACATAAACGTCAAATAGAGCACTCGAATTATATATTATAAAATATCCGTGGTGCACGTTTCCATTGGCAAGTTGTAGGCGAGACACGCGAGGAAACTAGACGACCACGTGCGAGTCAAGTGCTTAAATAGCAAGAATAAGAGATAAATGTTTGAATGGACGATAGTCATTCAAATAAAGTAATTTAGTACTTCCATTTGACGCATTCATAGCTTTTAGAAAAAATTTAAATGCCGACGTTTTTCAAGCGATTTACTACACATATTGTTTATTTGGGTAGGTATTAGATATCGTATCGCCGAAGAAGTGGACTACCGCGCATTAGAAATATCGCATAACAATTAACAGTAAAAAAAACATACAATTACTGCTATATATTAACCTAAGTTTCCGTCGCGGGACGTTCCACTTCCTCGAGCGATACCGACGTGTGATGTTAAGTGTCAGTTGCATCCACACTTGATGCAGTGGTCAAGTCACCGGGTGCGCCGCGGCGGTTTACTATGAAACTTCCCATACAATAAAATGTAGCGAACGCTGGTGACAGACAGTTGGGTGCAACCGACCCTAAGTAAGAGGGCGCGTCAACGTGTAGGCTAACGCTTACGGGCGCGCCGCAGCGACGCGTGTGTTCCGTGTAGTGAGTGTTCCCGGGTGTGTGTGTGTGTGTGTGTGCGTGTGTCAGACGGAGGCGAGCCAGGAGGCGACGCGCGCGCGGGCGAGCAGGCGGCGCGCGGCGCGGGCCACGTGCGCGCGCGCCGCCCGCCGCGCGCGGGCCCGAGCCCGGCCGCGCTTCACCCCGCCTCCGCGTCCGCCCCCGCCTCCGCCCCCGCTGCGTCCCACACCACCGCCGTCGCCCGACTGCTTGATGTGCGCCTCCGCTGCAAACAATAACTAACTTAATAAGTCTTTCTTGGAGTCTGTCCAGACGAAACGCTTTGCGAAATCATTATCTAGCCCCACTTTAACGATTTGATAAATATTACCTGAAGATTACGATTCACTATAAACATTATCGGTCCGACGAACCGATCAAAAAATGTACAGGAAATGAACATAGGCAAGGTACGATTGCCCATCGTCTAAAATCCGTGAAGCCAAATTTTAACTTTCGATTTTATTATTTTTGTAACTTTTTTAATATTTTTGAACTTGATACTAATTTTAATTTCTTGTTGCCAAACTGTCATGAAGATAATCTGTATGATCATATCAATGGTGACATTCCTAAACCAAAATTTCGGAATCGGCCTCGTTTTATATATATACTATTAATGTATTAATATACCGAAACCGCCCAAACGTGTAATAAACGACTCAATTAGTAAAGGCAATTTACCTATTTTCAAGGTAAAATTTTACAATTGTATTTTGTACAATCGTTATATAATCGCAACAAAGCTTGCTGAATTGCCTAAGTAAGGTTCGAGATTGAAAAGCTTGATTATATCACTATTGTATACAATACTTTTTCTAAGAGTCATCAAAATAATACTTTTTTTACTATAAAACCTAAATAAGTAATGAAAATTGGTAAGTATCTCAGTGGACAAAAATGTTGTACAAAAGACAAAAGCGCAAGAACCCCGCCCGCCCGTCCTCCATTTAGTCTTTTCTATATGAGCGCGGCGGCACGTGGTTGGTCAAATTTTGGTATAGTTGACAGTGTATAGAAACGGATTTTATAGTTGAAATGGGTACCCATACAAGAAAAGTACGCAATTATAGTTTGATATACCAATCTTAATTCAACCATTACAGTCGACGAGTAGACAAAATATATTTGCTAAAACAAACACAACATCTTTAATTTTTTTGTTTTTTTAAATGACTCTAACCCTATAACAAAAGTCCATATTTTAAATAAAATGTGAAGAAACTTACATGCAGCCTACATGAAGTAATCCGGCGTTCGCCGCGTCACGTGGGGCTCGCCGCGCCGCGGGGCCGGGTCGAACTGAAGGCTGCAAGCACACACACGCGTCAGCACACACACGTAACGACAAACACATCACATAACACACACAATGGCTCATACAACTTCAATATCCATTATGTAATCGAAGTAATCGATAGGAATTTGATCACCACAATCAAATTCGCGTCATCACTTTGCGCTTATAATCATTCCATTCTAGTAATACCAGTTTGATTTGAATAAATTAAATTAATGAGCTTATGTTGGACATTCATACAGGTCTCAACATGACATCACTTTATTAAATATGTAGTGAATACTAAGTTTTTTTTTCTATATATATAGTCATATAAAAAGAGATCCAATTGATTAAAAAAAATAACTCAACTCCTATTCGGCAGAAAAGTAGCACTTGAAATTTTAATCCATGTAGTTAAAAAAAATGCGGGACTGGGAGTCCAGGAGAGCTTAAGAAATAAATGTATTTTCACCTTTTGAACGGCAAGAACACCTAAAGTCGTCGTTACTAGTCGTGCCCACAGCGCCAGGGACAACTATAGGTGTCATGGCGGACGCTGTCAAAGTAACCTTCACACTTTCCGGTAAGGTTTACATTAGCTCTCTTGCGCCCGGGATCTTAGTTTGAGTGATGTTTGTGTTTATGACATAAAGCGTTCAAAGGGTTAAAGTGTAATTAATAAGTGTATAATTACAAACAGAGATAATTAGAACAAAACCCAAAATTTGTAACCTATCCAGCTACCCCATTCAGATTCAGTGTTCATATCATTTTATCTGCCGGAAAGGCTAAACGTATCAGCAAAATTACGAGTATTAAATTAACGATAGATACTTACAATGAGTACTTAAGCGCATCATCCAATTCCATAATGGCGGCTTGGTTACCGCACCTGCAACAAACACACCGTCAGCCATTGTGACACGCGCTCGGTAAACATCGGGCTTGGACAATCGATTACAGTAAATATTATACGGTGACTGTTAGCGTCTAAATAAATCAAAATAGATAAGGATTCCATGTGAAATATTTTTTAGTTTTAAGAGTCAGGAGATTTATTTTAAAATTTTGAGCTTAATAATATTATGACTTCCTGGACATAATTGTTGTAGTAGTGCATCGGAAGAAAAACTTTTATCTAAAACAATTGTATTGATTAATATTTCCGGTTTTACATTTTCACTTTTCAACTCTCTACTTCTAAAAACAATATTTTTTTAATGGTAAAACCGACAAAAACTTCGAAAATCGTACTAAGGATTCTTACCTACAAGATTAGACAAAACCATCACCTATCTATGAACGTCTTAAAATACGGTTTGAACTATACATGTAGTTCTCATGCAGTGGAGATTAGGGACTTAACCTTAACATATCTCTTTGAATTTTCTTACACATGTAAACAGGTTTCCTCACGATGTTTTCCTTAACGCATTCACTGCCAACGTTTTCGTAGCGCTACACGCGTAGCCGATTCTAGCGTTTTCCCGCTTTGTAGAGGAAAGCGACTACGAAAAGAGCGCCCGCCAAGCGGGTTCCCGGCACTCAATGTGTTAACCAAAGAGCAATTGTCGAATGTTTAAAGAGAACCTAACAAGCCTTCACTCTGCACTAGCAGAATCCATCGTGCTAACGTTAGTGAGTATTAAAACCCATATATGGAATGAAAACCTAATAAAGGGACCAATAAGCTCACCTATAGCAGTAGTTGGGCGCTGAGAATATGGTGACGACATTCCGGTCGTGGCACCAGTTGTAGCCCTCCATGACGAGCTGGTGGGCGCGCGAGACCAGCGTCAGGCCGTTGCTGTGGTTGAACGTCTCCGAGATGTCCTGCCCGAACGTGTAGCCGGCGCCGCGAGGCGATATGCCCCATCCGCCTCTGCAAAAATAACACTGAATTAGTATCCTGAAAACTTTCTCGTTCACTCTTTGGTAAGAATCGCGGCCAAATATAATTTGTGTCCATTGTGTGCGGTCATAATCGTAAGCCCTACGGACTGCGCGGTGCAATCTCTTCTTAGTCATTCCCACTAGTCAAGATAGGGACCAGAAGATTAACTTTTGAGGAATTGACTGCCCTAGAAATAAAGAGTTTTAGCGACTATACCTAGGTACAAAAAAGATTTGCTAAAAGAAGTTTATTGATCCACATACATGATGAAAATGATATTGCACGATCATTTATTTCACGCCTCATCTCTACTAACTTCCTGCACTTGGAAATGTCAAGAACAAGAACTTCTAGACATTTTTGATTTTTTTATGCATTTGAAATAGTGACAATGGGAAGCAAGAGGTAACATTTCACCCGACGCAATACCGTCTACTGAAAGGAAAACAAAAAGGAACTGAGGAAAAGAGTCATATGTTTACCAGCTCCATAGAGCGTTAGATAAGATAATATATGTATGTAATTATTCTAATGAGTTTCCATAATATATATATAGATGACTAACAGAACATAATTTCATTGCTTCTATTAAGGAAAACTATATTTAACTATATTGCTTTTAATCCTCATATACTTCTACTGAAATAACTAGACACCGCTCCTATTCCATGACGTAAGTTTGGTTTCTATTGTTCATTTTCATTGTGGTACTCGGATACAATTTTTTGTAGTTTATTTGCTACTGTGACGATTAACATACGACACTTTCTCAGAATCCACACACAGACTATAATTAGTCAGCACGATTAAGCGATTAATCGTGTAATTGCGTCGGATATAAGGAACCGGAGTTTTCTAATGAAAACCACTGGTTGTCCAAGCAGTCCGTTAATCTCTTTGCTAACGGATCTCGGCTGAACCGACCGCTCAGACAACCAGCGTAAACGTGACCTGGAGATTCGAAAACTTCAACTATGTGTTTTATTTCGTTTAAGAAGGGCATCCTACATTCATATAAGGCATGCTTCATGAAACACGCACAAGTTCCCGCGCTCAGTGGATTTCGGTTCAATAGACTTGTCAACAACAACTGCTGTGAACAATTGGCTACATCAGTTTTTTTATATACACGTATTATTATAGTTAAATATGTAGTAGTAAACTCTTCATTGTACAAAAAGACGTACAATTAGTATGAAGTACAAAGGCGAACTTATCCCTTTGAGACGCCAAATTCAAAGATGACAATGATAGTTACAGAGTGTGAACATTTAACCTAACGCAGACAAGTTACCTCTGTCTCCCCTCCCAGCTCGAGATATCGGATCATGCAATTTCATAGAAAAAAGTATGTGAAAGATCTGAAAGTACGTATGTACTGATTTGTATGTGCTCGACTCACCAGAGTGATTGTAATATGTATTTACATACGCCTTATATGGAATAGGTACCCAAAGATGCTAATTATCATACTATTCATAATGAGTCATCGCAATGCAAACAAGTGCAGCGTGAATGAGATACTTAGATTTGTATTCCAATGACATATGATGAAATCGGGTATTATCATGTTTTATATTGAAACAACTGTTTAATTTGACATTATTTTGTTTCAATCTCATTAAATATGTATCTAGACTGACAAAATGCTACAATATTTTAGGTGTTGTCAATACGAAGCCTGTGAGTTATATTTTGAGTTTACGCAACCGAGACTGATGGTAATTGTAGCCAAATTGTTTCACTACCAAGAAAGCCAATGAGTCTTAAAGAAACAATTAAATTTAAAGGTGAACATAATTAAAAGAGTACTGGGTAATTCTACAAAAATCTCATTCCCCTGGGTATACCTATTCACATATTTCTAGGAGATGCCGCTTTATTAGCATCAAATTTTTAGAGTTTCGTACCCAAAGGGTAAAACGGGACCCTATTCCTAAGACTCCGCTGTCGGTGCGTCTGTCACCAGGCTGTATCTCATGAACCGTGATAGTTAGACAGTTGAAATTTGCACAGATGATGTATTTCTGTTGCCGCTATAACAAAAAATACTAAAAAGTACGGAACCCTCGGTGGGCGAGTCCGACTCGAACTTGTGTAATCCGTCCCGTGCCAAATTCCATAAGCGAATAGGTATAGCCAGGGGAATGAGATTGCTGTAGAATGACCCTATTATCAGCCACAATTAGCGCCTTATCGCAAAAATAACTGCATCAACAAACTCATCATAAAAAATCAATACTTACAATGCTTTCATGACTCTATCTTATCAGCCAGGGCGAGACACAACAATATAATCGAGGGCTTTAGTACGCGGAAGATGAATGCCCTTGACATGTACTATTTCATTCACTTCACAGCAGTTCAAATGTACGTACTTGATAGTTTAGGAATGCCCAAGATTTTATTTATTTCCTTTTAATACATTTTTAACTTTACAGTATATAATTCGTAAGAGTAGGAAATGATTCCTCCGTACTAGTAAGAACTGTATGACGGCAGGATGCACCACCTCTCCCAGAACACACTTAATCTATCTAAGTCTAGACGACACAATATACACAGTCAGTATCTCCGCAGTACTAGTTATATATATTTATATAAAGATAAAGAGAATATAGTATATATACATATACAGGTTGCAAATTCAACAAATGGTATGGGAAATTCAAATAAGTGTTTATATATGCGCGCGCGTGCGCGTGTGCGTGTGTGTATGTGTGTGTGTGTGTATGTGTGTGTGTGTGTGTGTGTGTATGTGTGTGTGTGTGTATGTGTGTGTGCTTGTATGTAGTTGTCATCACATCATGTGAGATTCTAAATACCACGAGAAGCATGTATGGATGGATTTGTATATATGTAAGGCCAACGTATATAAGAAAATTATGCAATAATTTTTTGGGTTAGGTTAACATTTTTAGACAGTAGTTTTTAGAAGTTTTTCGGTCTCATCATAATCATATAATTTCAAAAAAGATGTAACTTCCGCTTTACACCGATTCACTGTAAGCTGGGTTAAATTAATACTTGTGGAGATCTTGTTGTACAGAAATGGACCAAGGAAAAAAGCAAAGTCATGGGCAAAACTAGTTCTACTGGGTGGATTGATAAAAATTCGGTTTCTTCTTCTCTCAGAAACTCTTGAATATGGCGCTTTCTTGTGTTGTTTTAAGATGGTTGCTTTTATAAATAACTATCTTACTGATAGAACGTTAAATTCTTTATATAAAGCGGTTGTTGAGTATCTGAAGTTTTTGAATGTAGCTACCTTAATAACTGCTCTTTGAGCTCGTTCTATTGCAATCATAGATAACCGTCAAAATGCAGTTTTTCAATTGTACTATATGTCACGTTTTGATAACTTGGCCTATGCGTAATTCACCTAGGCGTGGCAGAATCAGAGTGTAGAGTCCGACCAAGCTAAGTTAGCAGCGATTTTGATAGCCCAGCCTGCGCAAGTGTTAAGTGAACGTCATAATTTTATAAAAGTTTGACGTTTAAAATAACATATAGGCTGTCAAAATCGCTGCCAACTTATCTTGGTCTGACTATATATGTCTTGGTCATGATAAGGATTTTGTTATCTAATATATGACACCTTGAAACAAACGAAAAATAAAGCATCTTTCATAATTAATATTTCGTAATATGTTTGATAGAACTTTGATATATTTAAAGATCGTAGAACAAGCGTCGAAGTAACTAAATAGGATCATATGATAATTGTTGTTTTATTTATCATCTAATTAAAATAAATAATAATGATGCGTCTTCTTCGCAGTGTATTTATTGGTGTTAACTCCAAGATTAACCCTAACTCCGTAAATCGATATCTATGCCTACGAAATAGCTAACAATTAAAACTAATTTTAGCCCCTATCCAAGCTATCTTTTACTAGACTACCACCACCAGGCAACTATTTTACAACCACCTAAGGAGATTATTAACCGACTTCAAGATTTAAAAGGAGGAGGTTATCAATTCAGTTGGTATGTTTTTTTTAAATGTTTGTTACTTCATAACTCCGTCATTTCTGAACCGATTTTGAAAATTATTTTTTTAGTTGAATGTATAAATATACAGATTGATCCCGTTTTTGTCAAAACTCAGTTCTTATGATGGGATCCATGAAGAATCGGGGGAACTCTTCAATTGTGAAGAGCATACATATAGATATTTTTATATTTTCATTAGCAAATTAAGCATTTACATTTAAAAAGTGACATTTGATGAAGTGGAACTGCTGATGATGAGTTTGTGAAGCAAATTAGATTTTTAAGACAAATCTTTGTTTCAAAAGTTCGAGTTCTGACGGTGGGGTCCATGGGGAATCGAGAGAACTGCTCAAATGTTAAAGGCAAGCAGCAAATCTCAAATGTGACAAGGTGGGTGCAGTGAAAAACTTCCTTTTCTATATAATTAGGCGTAGGACGCTGTCTTTTTAATTTCATTGTAACAATAACTTTTCTTTCACCGGGAGACCGTTGAAGTCGTTTTTTCTTCTTAAAAATGATGTTACCCCTGATGCTATGTCACGTGTCTCACCTGTCGTCGGGGTCGCTCCATAGCAGGTCGCACATGGGCCCCTCGTGCGGCACCTCCTGCAGGCGGTCCAGCGCGCGGATGTGGTCCAGGGTGTCGATGGACGGGCTGAGGCCGCCGTGAAGGCAGAAGATCTGGAATAACGTTGTTTGTTTATTTGCTCTAGACATAACAGCGAGTATGATAACTTTTTTGTAAGATAACTGTGAAATTCTTATTAGCATTGAAACGTAAATTGATATTTTTCCGCTAGCGCACATTATGCTTGTTTGGAAAAAATCTCTATTAGCGAGACTGTCTATTATTAAGTATGAAAATAATGCTTACGTCCATGTAGATCTATAGATCTTTGAGAGCGCGAAAAGACTATTAATTAAACTGTAAAGGTGAATCAGAACTCTATGTTGATTTTCTCAGACATGGACACCTTGATCAGCCCCGGCGAAAGAACGACCCGAGCAGTGTGTTCCTAACTGAACTGGTATAATTGCATACACAGTTTAATCTGTTGACCGGTTCGCTGCGAGTCAGTGTAAATTGCCTAAGAATCCGTTGCACGAAGCAGTCTGTCACCGATAAGACGTTCGTCAAATTGTATTGCATGGGATGTTTCGTTCTCTGCGGTATCTATACTAGTTTCCATACCTGTCCGTCGACGAGCGCGGTGAGCGGCAGGAAGTCGAAGAGGTCGGTGAAGTGCTTCCACACGGAGGCGTTCCCGTACTTGCGCAGACATTCGTCGTAGAAACCGTACACTTGCGTGATCTGGCGCGACTCGTGGTTGCCGCGCAGGATCGTTATTCTCTCCCGGTAGCGCACCTGCAAGCAATGTAAAATATAAATGTTTTCCAAAACGTAAGAAAAATATAGAATGAAATAATATCTATATACGTATGTATGTATTTATTAGAGTCCGACCGAAGTTTCGGTTTCGGTAGATTTCGGCATAAAAATTATGTTTCGGTGTCAGCCGAACGAAACTAGAGCTAAACCAAAAATTCGGCAAGAAGTTCGATTTCGATCGGACACTAGTATTAAAAAATGCTCTCGATACAAAACGTAACAGTTCTGACGTCTGAATAAACTTTTAATATTACTTATGAATTTGCTTAGCCGTATATTATTTTTATGACATTAAACGATTGAATAACCAAAGTTTTTGTGATGTATTAGTATAAACCACAATTACTTAATAAACATTGCATGACATGACATCACTGCATGATATGCCCTATAAAGAGCAGTCTAATTCGTTCCTAGTAAATGAGTCTACTAATATAATACAATTTTCACGCTCTGCTAAATAACAATAGTCACGTATTTGTACTGTTCATTCCCAATGTCATGCCTATCTTTTTATGAAAATCTACATAATCACATTGCCGATTTAGCTACACGGTGGGTCACCGCCTACTATATTTAAACGGTACGTCAAAGTCATTGTTCATTCATCGATCCGCTGCGTTAAGGTCCAACAGACACGCAAAAATACCCTTCAGCTAATTTTAATCAACCAAAAAAGGAAAAACAAAGGCGCGATCGAACGTAAATAAACAATTTCGGGCGCAAATGTAACGATATGAGAGTATTTAAAAAGAGATAAGGAGTGATGTCAACACTGTTATCTGAGATAGGGGATAAGAAAGCGAGTTTCCTCTCACGTATGCCAAGACTCGTTGGTACAATGAGTATAATGCCCCCGGGTGTTATCAGAAGACACGACATTTTTCTTCATGTTCGTGCCAGTAATCAACTGAGTCAGGGTTTGTCTGAACTGGAGTAACTACTTCAGGTTAATAGTAACTTTGCATGTTATTAACTTTGAACTTTGGTAATGTTAATTGTCAATGAATAATCAAGGGCAAAGGACTGACCAATGAGTCAGCTTCCGCATAAAATACACATAACGAACGATAGGAAACGGAAATGTATTCAAAGATGCTTTTGACTCGTTACTTGTTATTTTTCTAGAGTACCCTAGTGACGAACCGCCGTGCTATTTGCGGTCTGATTCTCACCCGCATAATTTGAATATTAATGCGCATATTTGTAATTAATAAACACTTAAAGGCCAAAAGAAGGGGATTATATAAAATTGAACGTTCTGGCCTCATCCACGCGAGGACGCGCATTTCGCTAAACACAGCTAATTAAAGTGCACACACGACTTGATGTTACCCGAGTTAGCAAAAAGGTCAAATAAATGTCGAGATCGGCTGGGAATCGTTGGAGTACAGCTGTTTCGTATCGTACACAAAGAGCGTGAGAAAACAACCTCGCGTCAAAGTAGAAAGAGGATGTAATGTAATGACAACTGTAGTTCAATTAGAACCACACATCGTTAAAAGTACTGACGTGCGAGTTGAGACAGATTTAGCTTTAGTGTAGAAGATAAGACTAAGCTGACAGTTTTTAATTTTCTTATAAGATAGATTGTGTCATTCACGAAGACGCGTACCCTCACTCGTATTATAAACGATTACGAAGATCAACTAAAGGTAAATTAATAAATAGCTTTTTAACGTGAATAATCAATCATATGCAGGCTGAAACTACTTCGACATGTGAGAACATTCACTTGGGTATCAAACGTTCAAACAACAATAACAGACATCTGGCGCTTCCGTCTAATAATGACAACATGAGAAAACGAAAATCGATTAAACACTACGATTAATCAGTAGTGATATAATTAATTAGCTCTTGGTATAATTATAATTATTGGTTGGTGATATTATTTATTGGTCTATTAATGAAGATTATATGTCTATAATAGTCATCAACTCGTCAACAAATGCATTAAAGCAATAGAAAATTTAGAAATAATAATCAATAGTCAGATGTTTGCTCCAAAACGAGTAAAACGACACAAGTATGTAATGTCTACATCTCTCCATTAACTGTAGGTACAGTCACGTCTGAAAATATCGATACGGACAGTGCCGACCTTATTGCCCATATATTAAGGTAGTGTATACATATTTTTGGCACATTTTTTGTATAGATATTTTCAGACGTGACTGTACCCATAGTCAGCATCAAATATATAGTGACGAGTGACGGCCAAAGTGGTCAAATTTTTATATTCTGTGGTAACAATGTGTGTTGCGACATACTTGGTTTTATCTATTTGATGCTGACTGAGAACGTACAGAAAACGAGTAAATTACGATTTTGTCCATTGCGTTATTAGAACAAAACTTTATCTTGTTTTTATTATGTAATATAGGTTGTTTTGGAGTAACCAAATTATAACAGCGGTTCAGGTAAATACCCTGTTTCGGGCACGGTGCATTCAACCATGCCATGCGTAAAGCGACATCCTTTGAAGTAAGGTTTAATTTTGCTCTCTAGCGACAAACAGATTGGCGTGACATTTTCTATGCGATGAATCGCGAACAGTTGTCTCACGTTGACTGACACCTCGGATAATTAAACTTCCTAGCCAGGGCTCGGTAAGCTGTGACTCGCAACCATTCTAACAAACGTTAAGCCCCTTATTCATAAACGTGTACTAAAGTTACGATGCCGCTAATCATCGTTTGTCCCTTTCCATCATACCAATACGTCGGAAAGGGACAAACGATGATTAGCGGCATCGTAACTTTAGTACACGTTTATGAATAAAGGGATAAGAGTTTAGTAACCCAATTGAGTATCCCATTGCTGGGCAAAGGCCTCTCCCCTTGATTTCCACGACTCCTGGTTTAGTAAAGTTTGCCGACCCCTGAAAGAGGCGTAAATTTTATAATTTCCTATAGTAAAATGGTTTCATAAGTACTATTAAGTACCTATTTAAAATATTCAAAGGCGACAAGATAAGATGCAAGTTGCGTTGATAACAGTGACGCAAAGGACACTAACTTTACTGTTTCTAAATATACGCCATATTTTAAGTCATAAAATCTGGTATAATTCAGATTACTAATCGGGTGTGATGCTATTTTGAGGCTTATCTATACGGCTCTGTTACGCACCATTTCGGTTGTCAAATTAAGATAAAATAAACGAACGCGTTAAATGCAAGTTCTTGTAGCAAAATAGTTGACGGCCTTGTAAACCTAAATAAAAAAAGTATATTTATGTGCTTGTTCTTTTACGAATACATTAAGTTTTCACAAAAAAAAAATGGTTAGAATTATTTGTACGTGCTTTTAGCGTGATTTTGATAACTATGACATGATATGATCAGCAATGGCGACTTCCGATAATGGAGAACGCTATATTCAGTTCAGCAAGATGATAAAGAGAGAATATGCAGATTAAGGATCTACCTATCTTCTTTCTGAACTGAAGCATACGCTGCTCTAGTGTTCTCCCATCTGCTAGTACTTCTTGCTAGGTTCGTGTAATATATGGTATTAAAGTCAAAAATATGCAATTCGTCCCACTGTACTAAACCGAACTTATTCCGTGTTGATTCCGCTCTAGATTAGTGCATTTAGTACACTACACGCGAACCGGACCGGGAGCAAGGAATAACACTGGCAACAATGGCTCAGGCACAAACCATTCCGTTACATTATTATGCTCAGTTTCTCTTGATGTACTACTGTACTAAAATACTGAACTAATACATTTATGAGATTGTTCTAGTTTGGAGCTATTAAATTAAAATTAAAATTAAAAATTCTTTATTTCAGATCACAAAGCGATCCATATTTTGTTAGTACCATTTTAGCCTTAACACTATGTTAGTAACCTATATATCTACTTAGATCTACCAATAACTACTCCTATCCAGTACCCAATTAGCGGGCAGTCGAGGCGCTCGCCTAACGCCCTCAGCATGCTGTTAGTGCTGCCGCGCACGCGTCGTAGCAATGAGGCCACTCTTTTTCGCCTGATGGCATAAAAGTCGTCAGTTCGCGCCTCAGCGAACATGCCTGACGCACTACAGTGCCTCGGCAGCCTTAACAACATCCTAAGGATATTATTATATTGGACACGCAACGTGTTGTAGGCCTTTTGTGTAAAACTTGCCCACAGACCGCACGTGCTATCTTTCCAGAGAAGAAGCAGAGTTTCTTGCAGCGTGCAAGAAATCACCAAGATTTAGATTGGCATCAACAAGACTGAAACGGCCCTTAGAACAATTACTTTACCCTCAGCTAGGTGAGCTCGCGTGCTTTGGACCTATGACATATCTTGACTGTCGACTGCAGTATACGTACCGTAAAATGAGCTATATGGTCCAAAATTTACTTGTATATCTTCGTTTAGGTGGGACTATTATCTGAATGTAGTAGATCTAAGACTAAATATTTTTATAAATGGAAGTTAAAACATTGTTACTTAAACTTAATTGTTGACCACTTTTGTGGCACCAGACTACAGTTGGGTAGTTTTACGGTAACGGTCGCCGTAGTGACCAATGATAGGGTAGTTGGTGTCCGGGGACAGTCCGCCGATGCGAAACAGTTCCATCTAGTCGTGGAACACTGACCTTAAGTGCAGCCAGCAATGTGGTAGTCTGGACGCTGTAGTACCCGGGGTCGACGAAGTCCCCCATGAACAGGTGTCGGTGTCCGGGAATAGTGCGCCGATGTGGAACAGTTTCATGTAGTCGTGGAACACTAACCTTAAGGGCAACTAGCAATGTGACAGTCTCGACGGTGTAGTACCCGCGATCGACGTAGTCCCCCATGAACAGGTGTCGGTGTCCGGGAATTGTGCGCCGATGTGGAACAGTTTCATGTAGTCGTGGAACACTAACCTTAAGGGCAACCAGCAATGTGACAGTCTCGACGCTGTAGTACCCGCGATCGACGTAGTCCCCCATGAACAGGTAGTTGGTGTCCGGGGACCGTCCGCCGATGCGGAACAGTTCCATCAGGTCGTGGAACTGCCCGTGCACGTCGCCGCATACGGTCACGGGACATTTCACCTCCTGGACGTTGGATTCCTTAGTCAGAATCTCTTTTGCCTGTAAAAGAAATAGAGGTTGAGTAAAATTGTACGTAGGTATGTAGGTACTGACGTGTGGCCTTAGGATTCAAAGTTGTATTTATAATATATTCCCCATAATATGAGAAATAGATATTATCTATTTCTGTGTTCGCAAGGAAGTATAAATACCGCCGTCAAACACAAGTGGCGGTTTTTTTTTTTCAAACTCAAATCTGACGTACCAGGTAGTGTGTAGGTATTATGTATATGATTTCTATTGGATACAAAACATCTTTTCTACATATGTTTGAATTAGCACAACTGACCCAACAACTCTTTGTCACGCGAAATGCCCATTTCATCTCTTTCTATTTACTACAGTATGAGAGAGTGGGCTGAGTGGGAAGTTTGCGTGTCCCGCAAATGAAATGAGCCCTTCTCCAAGAAAGGCTGGTATTTCAAATCTACATTAATATAATAATGTTGTAAGCGTAACAAAACATATGAGGCAAGCCTTTCAATTGGATTAGTCTGTCCTTTTGAACTTGCAAAGAAAACAAACCATTCACTTCGAGCGTGGTTACATGCGAAGAACCATGACTTTAATTATATAATTCTTATGACTTAAAGTGGAATACTCTACCAGTTTATAGTTATTGAAACTAACGCCCACAAACACCGAGTCCTACTTAAGCAAATCGTCTTCTTCTTCCTAGCGTTTTCCCGGCATATTGCCACGGCTCATGGGAGCCTGGGGTCCGCTTGACAACTAATCCCAAGATTTGGCGTGGGCACTAGTTTTTACGAAAGCGACTGCCATCTGACCTTCCAACCCAGAGGGTAAAACTTGGCCTTGTTGGGATTAGTCCGGTTTCCTCACGATGTTTTCCTTCACCGAAAAGCGACTGGTAAATATCAAATGATATTTCGTACATAAGTTCCGAAAAACTCATTGGTACGAGCCGGGGTTTGAACCCGCGACCTCCGGATTGCAAGTTGCACGCTCATACCGCTAGGCCACCAGCGCTTCCACTTAAGCAAATCAAAGTAATATTTAAAAACGTATTACGCATAGCGCATCGCGTGTCAATAAGACATTATCATCATCAAGTACATATATCCCAGTAAAAGAATTTTAATTCGTTTTCAAGGGTACACCACGACCCTAGAGTTCAGTGGCTTCAGAACATTAACCTCGGGGTTGTGGGTGACGAAACAAAAGCGCGACTATAGGTAGATTGGGTGACATCCGGAATCTCACCCTCCGGGGAACCATTTATGGAGTGGAACGAATCCGACAATTCGAATGACATTGTCATTATCATAAATGTGGAGAGGAGTGCACGTCGTAACATTCAAGGCTGATCAATCAATACTTGAAATTTGTTTTTCAATAAAATTTACTAAGTTTATTAATGAATACGTCACGAACCGAACATATATTACAGAAATTAGATCGGGAGTTCCCAACCAACGTGAAGCGCGGTAAAGAACGTAGCAAGCGAGAGATGGAAAAGGAGGCTCGATAAACTGATGTTTAATTCCTGATTACCAACACAAAAAATAAATGGGATGGGCTCAAGATTCTTATTTTAATGGAACTTAATTTTTCCCCCAATAGACCGTAAAAATATGTTCTTACATGCGCTCTCGAAATTTTTGCACGATATCAGCAAGGCTGTACTCATACTTAGTATTTCGATAGTAGAAATACTGAACAAAGACTGTCAAAAACTAACGAACACGTAGACATTGTAGGAGGCAACAAAAATTACCAATCGAACTATCTTTCTCGCAAATAAGAGAACAACAATAATTTTAGCAAACATTGTCATTTTTAACGTTGCTTCTTTCATATAAACACTGAAAACTACAAATTGGTTGCCTGCGTAACATTCAATGTAGATAGTTAAGTTTGCCGAGGACAATTACGTAAGTCGCGTGTAAACAAACTCAAGTGAATTGCAATAATCTTTCATGTACAATTATCTTTAAGGAGAAAATTATTAAAATCGTACATATACTACAGTTCAATATAAGGAAATTTTCGCGCATTTTTTGTAACTTTACAAGTATATAGATATATTTGAAAATTGGACTTGTGCTATTTGTAAAAAAAGTTTAAATTAATACATATTACAATTACGTAATTTGAGATTTTTTTAGGTATCCATAAAAATAATAATAGACGAAATAATTTAATATTAGTAATAAGGTCAACAATAAATATAGCTTATTGAAAAGTGATAACTTCCCAATAGAGGTAATAAAATGATCGATGTTTTTCACAAAGACAATTTATTAAGGACCTACTAGTTATTCCACCTTAAACTGTCTCACAGAATCTGGTTTTCATTCAAGCATTGAATGATAATTGCCAATTTTACACTTCTACCACAACAGAAAACATTTATCAAAAATTTTGATTGTTGGAGCAAACAGTAATTGTTCAATTATTGTCAGTTCAGCTGATGTCAAATTAAGGTTACCACTTGTCCTAAGCGAGTTGATTGCCTCAATTCAATCACTGCTCGACTCCAAGGTCAATTTATAAGATTATCCAGGATACCTATCAGTATCACACCAGTTATAAAACGGTTTTTTACTATACTTAATTTTATAGCATTAGAAAAAAGGTAAACAATCTTGACGTCTTTTTTTTAAACACTTTTGAAAAATAAATCACAGCAAATATGTAACAGTTATATAGCATATATTATTATGATCATTTACATTGTTTTGATTTCATAAGTAATAGTTTTTTTTAAATCGTTTTTTAATAAAAAGATATGTGAAGATTGTTTACCCTTTTTCTAATGGAGAACGAGGTATAACAAAGTACTAATACTACTAATGTAAAAGAAAATTCAAAGTGAACTTGTTTACGTATTTACGTAAATTCCGTAAGCTTTAACGTCACATACGTATCTGAAACTTTTAACAGGAAAGGAAGGCAAATAACACAAGCAAGACTAGACTCACATGGGCATAGTATTTTTTATAAGTTACACTATATAACACACATTGCAAGGGTGCATATTGGAAGTATAGAGGTTGATGAAGGTGCCTTTTATTGTTTAATTTATCTGTGAATACAACCCACACATTTTGACCATATTGCATCCATATGAGTTTTCTTATCAAGCTAATGTTATCCTGTCCCCATGTTGGTAATTGACAATGTTGCAATTTTTAATATAGAACAAAAGATATAGGATTTAGGTATATATAAAGTTGTAATTGTACAACACGAGTTTAGGTATCTGTTGTAAGTAGTGTGTAATGTATATTTCAGGGATCTTGGAAATGGCTCTAATGATTTCAATGAAATATGCTATATGTTATGGGGGTTTCCAGGGGCGAAAAATCGATTTAGCTAGGTCTTATCTATGGAAAAATGCACTTTTTTATTTTTATATGTTCCTGAGCAAAGCTCTATCTCCCAGATATTAAGTGCTATAGCTAGGACCATGACCCTTAAAAAATTATAATATATTAAATATTTCAGCTATATTTTGCTATAAGATTATATGCTAGCAGTATATGCAAAGCAGTCATGTTATAATTAGAACATTAATTACAAGAATTATGCAATCATATTTACTGCTTAAGTTACACACATTCATACAAATGCAACTCTAATCAAGATTGTTTACCTAACAAGTCTCCTATCATGTCAATGATTTCATTATCTAGAAGATAACTTTGGCATATTGGTTTTGGTATTTTTGTATCTTTAGCAGAGACAGATGTAAAAAAAAACATAAGACATTTTCTTGATAATAGTATCCTTTAGCTGCCCAGATGTCAAAACTTGCCAAGAAAAATGCAAATACACATACAATAGTTTGGGCTCCGGTACGATATATGTTCCAAAGACCATTACTTATCATACCCAAAAGTACGCTAATTTCAGCTCTTGGACGATGCCACCCAAAAAGTCTAGTTTTTGAAGAAGAATATGACATCTTCCTTCAGAAATAGGCTACAACTAGCACCTTTTGAGCACGTCAAAAAAGTCGTAATTTCCTGTGAATCATTTGGATCTATCATCAAAAATACACAAGTATTTTGCAAGAAATTTTCAAAATGATGCCTTTTTGATAGGCACACTATATTTTTATTTTTGATACAATAGTTTTGACACTCGAATACAATAATTCTCTTCCGCTCACCTGGCAACACGGATAAAAATACAAATTAGAATGGAACGGGAAGACCTTTTCATACTCTAGGCAGCTAGAGGCTTATCTGGATTCCATCATATCCTATGTATGCAGTTTAGGTTTCAATGTCAATTATAGTCTATATAGTCACTCAGTATATTAAATCTGCCTTTATCTTAACCTCTTAAGGCTCGTACTTATTCAGTTTGAAGATATTAACTTAGGTACTTTCATTGAAACAAGTTGAGCTTGTTTTACAATACAATAGCTTTATTTCTAAGTACCAGAACTCAATAGATGTGTTAGTTGCATGTGTTTTTGGTTTCAGTCAATTTTCAAACAAAAAAACACTATTTTTATTACTTACTATTAAGAAAATTTCATTAGTTCTAATCTGACTATGTATTAAAAATAAAGTGGTCAGCAATCTATAGCCCCCAATGATTAAGTCTAGTCAATAATAAACAAAGGTAGATCATAGCTAATACATTCATGTAATTTTGGTCACAAAGTCTTATCAGTTTAACATGTTAAACACCATTTTATAGTATTAGAGCAAGTTAAAAGGATACTGCCCACATCATTTAAAGATCATCCATTTATTTGTGTTATCAAACTTGATCTGACAAAATAAACTGTTTTACAATACTTATCTATTAATAATAATCTAAAATCAGTTTTAATGTACCTACTTGCAGAGGGAACATCATGCATGATATAAATACCTGTGTCTACCCCCCTCAATAAGAAATTAATTGTGACAGAGATACCTTATCAGAAAACTAAACAGAGAAACTATTTTCGATCCGCGAATTAACAAATAGCCAGCATCATTTCCGCAGGTTGTCTAAAAATATCCTGTCCAATTAGGGTATATTACACTGGAAGGATACATAGCTGGGTGTGGTGCCCTAGCTAGGTGTGCATCCTACGTCTTAACACTCGCTCGAGAAGCGGCGACGACCAGACAACCCTCCGCTACTCTAAACAGACAGTTAGCCCCCCACGGATAGCCCCCGCTTCCACTAATGTCGGTATGCGTTATTGTTACTACTTCATGTAGGTATATGAATCATACGACATATAGGCTTCGATCAAGCGTGAAACTTCACAACACTTCCAAAAACATACGCAAAACAAATTTTTACACATAAAACATGATTAACTAAGCTACATTACCTTGTCGCATAACGTTTTGACTTGATTTTCTGTCAATTGCTTGCATTCGTTTAGCTGCTCTATCCATTGATCCAATTCCTTTAGCGCCGCCTTGTCCTCCATACTTGTGGTTTGTGAAATTAACGTACAAGACGTTAAATTAGGTTTAAAAGTGTCTTATCTTTTAAGCGTACACAAAACCATGCGAATAAACTATTTTTCACTAAACCGAGAAAATTGACTACGGCGGACACTTACAAAATGGCGTACCACTGGCGTGACGTCAGTTATTACGAAGGAGCTATTCATACGCTTACGAACGATCCGACCAACGCATAATCTGCAAATCAATTCAATACTAACGACAAAGTTGAGTAATAGTTCTAAAGTTCCCAAATTTTAATGAAACGATGCGTCAACGGAAGTTTGATATCAATATGATATATTTTGAAGTGAAAATAAAAACATTAATTAGCTAATGTTGTTAACTGGCAGTATATTATAAATGAGTAAATAATCCATAATAAACCGTATATTACATTTACCAGGAAATATTTATTTGAGGACTTCGATAAACTTGTTACAATGTTTATCTTATAGGATGTGTATCAAACAAAAGCTATCATTATATTTGCTATAATTTTAATAATCACTTTAATTAACGATTTTTGCCTCCATTACTTCTTTGGATAAAAACAGTTATATGTGTTTATGGTTCCTGTTGGATATTTTTACGGTTTATATTTTTTATTATAATCGTTATAGACAAACCAAACTTTTACATAAAATACATATAAAAACTGCAAGTTATATTATATATATTTTAATTTCGATATTCTGTTCTAAAACCATGTTTAAAATAATAAAACGAAATATATAATAAAAATAAAAATATCCAAGCAAGCAGAATTTTGAGCAGACTATAACCTAGCAGCCAGTCACTTTTATTTACATAATCTATGGCCAGTCTTATTTGTGCCATCTGTGAAAATCTGTCTTTTTCTTTTCGGTAGCGTTGCTGAGTGTCGTTGTCCGGTGCTCAGCCGTGAAGAAAATTTTAAAATGACTGAAACATTGAAGCATAGAGGCAACCTTGTTGGCCACAATGGGTGGGTTACGCAAATTGCGACAAACCCTAAATACCCTGACATGATCCTGTCTTCTTCTCGAGGTAAGGTTATAAGTGATATACCTTAACCTAAATTGATATCCTACATCCATGTTCATCTATCTTACCCTAGCCCATATAAGTTTAATATGTATTTTATTTGTTGTATAAAGCTAATATTTCCATGAATCCATGTATATTTTCTTCGTACATGATGACAAAAACCTTTGCCACGCGAGTCCTGAGCGGCAAGCGGATATGGGGCTGATGTTAGTTTCTCTACAATTAAGGTATGGCGCGACCTTAACAATCGATTAATCTTTATTTGCTTTTCAGACAAGACCCTCATCGTATGGAAGCTGACCAGAGACGAAACCAACTACGGTCTGCCTCAGAAGCGCCTGTACGGCCACTCCCACTTCATCTCGGACGTCGTGCTCTCGAGCGACGGCAACTACGCCCTGTCCGGATCTTGGGACAAGACCCTCCGCCTTTGGGATCTTGCTGCCGGCAAGACCACGCGTCGTTTCGAAGACCATACTAAGGTGTGATAAAATATTAAAACTGTTGTGTTAAAGGTTTTAGTGTTAAGAGCCGATGCGCGGCAGAAGACAAAAGTTTGCGCCTATGCGAGGCAGAAGATTCGACGTCGCATTTGTGTCTTAGCGAGATGGAAGAATTATAAGCTATTACGCTGATATCCATTGTCAGTAAGTAGTAGTTTGTAAGACCCCAATCCAATGTACTATTTGTCTTTTTCATATAGGCTGATACTAACCTACGTTTTTTTATCACAGGATGTTCTCTCAGTGGCATTCTCAGTTGACAACAGACAGATTGTCTCTGGCTCCCGAGACAAAACCATCAAGTTGTGGAACACCCTCGCCGAGTGCAAGTACACAATCCAGGATGATGGCCACAGCGACTGGGTTTCATGTGTGCGTTTCTCCCCGAACCATGCTAACCCCATCATTGTGTCTGCTGGATGGGACCGCACTGTCAAGGTAATTTATAACCTTGATTTAACTCAACTGTAGGACTATACTGGCAACCGGAGTGAATAAGGACTAATTTTGTAATGAGATTTACCTGACAATTTCTTAAAAACTCACAAATTGTATCATGCATAATCTACTATTTTCAATTGCATGACACAATTAGTGTGGGTAGTTTTCAATAAATTATCAGGTTGTTATGTAGGTGTGCTGGCTTGCTAGCTCGAACTGAACCGGGGGGGGTACTATACTACTAATACGGGGGGGGGTAATTGGCATTACAACATTCATTTTGTAAAAATCTAAATTTGTTCAGATATTCTATTCTGTCAATTATATGAAAGCAATAATTGGCACTGACTCAGATAAAATAATTAACAAAAAATTGTGAAATCTAGGAATGGTAAAATTTATTATCAACCTCACCTGTAACTTCCTTAATAATTTATTTCCTGTTGTCCATTAGGTCTGGCACCTTACCAACTGTAAGCTCAAGATCAACCACCTTGGCCACTCTGGCTACCTGAACACAGTCACTGTCTCCCCTGATGGCTCCCTCTGTGCCTCTGGTGGCAAGGACATGAAGGCCATGCTTTGGGACCTGAATGATGGCAAGCACTTGCATACCCTGGACCACAATGACATCATCACAGCCCTCTGCTTCTCGCCCAACCGATACTGGCTTTGCGCTGCTTATGGACCTTCCATCAAGATCTGGGTATGTATTCAGGGATTTATTTTTTATTCTATTAAGTCCCTCAGTAATGTCAGCTGTGTAAATACTTATTCCATTTTACATATTGATATTACTAAGTATGTATTAATGTTTCATTACTAATTGGCTTTTTTTGTTTAGGATCTGGAAAGCAAGGAGATGGTTGAGGAACTTCGCCCTGATGTGATCAACCCCACCAAGGCTGACCCGCCCCAGTGCCTCTCCCTCGCGTGGTCCACTGATGGTCAGACCCTCTTTGCTGGATACTCTGACAACATCATCCGAGTATGGCAGGTGTCAGTCTCCGCCCGATAAAGTGGTTTCATTTATTTTATGCCTCTATATTCCAATATGAATGTCAAAAAATAAATGAAAGGACTGACTACATTTGTTTTCATTACCATCCTTATCTAAAAAAACATGTAGCATTTGAGATAGTAATTTATTCTGAAACATTCCATTGTAATGTAATATCATATTAACATTTCAAATATATGCTCTCTCAAAATAGCATAGTACATTTGTAGTTACACAAATTGTAAATATAATGTAGTGTATTGTTAAGTCAGAAACTAATATAATTTATTACATAAAATACCCATTCAACCACTTCTTTCTACCCCACACATTAGCCACACTTAAACATTTACAGAGGAAGACCATTTTGATCTAACAAGTGTGAGCCATCAGTAACTTCTGCTGGCCCCTCTCCAACTTTGGTATAAATAATATATTTCAACAAATCCACAGATTCTGGTTCCAACCCAACCTTGTTCAGAAAATCTTTACTTAGCTCATGCTGTTCATAATTGAGACCAGTTACAAAATTATCAGGTGATGAAGAAGGAAAAACATATTTTATAAGAGAAATTATTTTTGGCACCTCTTCCTCTAGGAGGTACAAACAAGCATTTGGGCCTGCATCAAAAGTATAAGCAACTTTCACTTCACCACAGACTTCATTATATTTGTGAATCACTTCAACTATCTTGTGGGACACTTCTGTCATGTATACGAAAGGTGGGTAGGAGTCCAGACAGACTGCATGAAACTGGTTGCTGTCTTTCATAGTTATTTCAGCAAACTTGGGAAAGTTCTTTTCCTTTATAGCCTGAATAATACTGGTGGTTCTCTGTGGCACACAATACTCAATCCGGTGTTTGAGAAGTTCAGAGGTTTCAGCAGTTTTCTTCATGCCCTTTGTTGAACTAGTTTTCTTTGCACTGTCACCAACCACAAGTATAAGAGCTCGCATTTCGGGCCAGTGAGAGGCTTCTGCAATTTGAGTTGCGATGGAATCTTTGCCAGTGGGCTCCGTTCCCGCATGCCACTGAACAAAACCGCCATAAACACTTCTACAAGCACTGCCAGAACCCAACCTTGCGACGCAGCTAACATCCGATTTCACATTATAAAGTTTCGCTAATGCAGTTACTAAGCACGCATATCCTGCTGCAGAGGATGCGAGGCCGGCCGCCGTAGGGAAATTGTTAACAGAGCACACATGAACTTTCCATTTTAGGAATTCTTCGTCCACACTTTTCTCCTTAGCGGCTATAGCTTTTATTCCTTCGAGGCAATTTACTAGTCGTTTATTCGTAAATGATTCCTTCTTGCCGTTGAGCCATATCTCGTCGCTGGTAAGTTGAGGGCCGGTAAACACAGATGTTTTGGCACACATAACACTTGTGGCCAAAGTAGCGCTAACGGAATCATTTAACGGTAATATCAACTCCTCGTCGCGTTTTCCCCAATATTTTATCACTGCGATATTTACAGGAGCAATAACAGTTTTCATATTATTCATTATGCTGTAATATTGGAGATTGACTTTGGTAACTTTAGAATCGTTCAATATTAATTTTAAAGTACGTCTGCCCTGGCGCGGAAATCGAGGGAATGAGTCAACCAACCAACGTGAACGAATCTAAGGCAAGGCTACTTTTGTCGGTCGAGTTTGACGTATATTTGTGAGACTGTTTGAGTAAGCAACTAAAACGCTATTTTATATTACAATATTTTATTTAGTTTCACCTGTCCCGTTGGGTTATTTCCACTAGTTACCACCAAGTTGTTACCAGTGGTAACTACTGGGAATTTTTTCCCCACCTTTTACCACTGGTAACTACTGGAAAAAAAAAACCCACAACTACTGGGAGTTTTTTTTCCCAGCTGGTAAAAGGTGGGAATTTTTTTCCCAGTAGTTACCACCAAAATTTGGTTAGCATTCAATACTAATAAAAATAGTATAAATATAGAGTTCCTTAATCAATAATGAATTAAACGTTGAATTAATTATGAGTTAATTAGTTATTCGTTTCATTATAAGTCGATAACTGTTTCAGTAAACTACCTTAAGTGATAAAAAAAATCGGTTTTTGACTGATTTGTTTGTTAATTCGTGTAATTGTGACGTTATTTATTGAAAAGAACTTTATTGTCGATGGCGCTTACGCCATTATCAACGATGCTCCTATACAAATAAGGGACTGTGTGCGTAGGAGTCTCTGCAAAAGAAATCGAAAACTAACTTGACATTTTCACTTCACGCTAATAAGTTAGTAAGTACAATATAATAGTCCGCCCATACTCCCTCCCTTGGGTCTATTTAGGAAAGGGCCAATTATATAATATTATACTACTATTTGAATTACATCCACATTCTAACGGATACGGCGACGTTGGGCCTGAGCAACAGTCGTTTCCGTTTCAGGGGGTCTACCTCAAAAATCGAAATTCACAAATTGTAGGGATCTTCGCTTTTGCTCTCACTAAGACGTAATTAGAGTGACAAAGAAAAATGCCCGCAATTGACGAACTTCGATTTTCGAGGTTATAGTCCAGGGGGCCTACCGCGAAAACCGAAATTCGCAAATTGAGGGGATCATTCCCTTTTACTCTTAGTAAGACGTAATTAGAGTGACAGAGAAAAATGATTTTGAGATTTTCGCGGTTATAGCCCAGGAATCACCAGAACATCTTCAACAATATTACGATACAAGTTTTCGCATGTATATTGTACAACGTTTTACAGTACATATGGCCTTTTTAATTGTCGACATACGCACGTATAGTGCTAGTTACGTTACCGCACTAGGGCGGTAAATTAGCGCCATAGGTACTGAAAAAATACTTTGTCACTAATTGCCAAAAATTTTCAATGTTTGATAATGTGCATTTGAACTATTTTTTTTACATTTCAAATATTGTTAACGATGTGCTGCTATTTGGTGAAACGGAAAACGACTCTTGCTTAGGCCCAACGTCCGACCCGGGCGACCCGTTAGCATGTGGATATAATTGGCCCTGAAGATCCGCTAAGTACCAGTGTTGGTCAAAAAGTAATTGAATTACAAATTAACAATTATAATTATTGTTTTCAATTTCAATCTTAGTAATGTACAGTAGCAAAAATGTTTTTGGTAGTATGTATAATTTTTTTTGTGTTCCTTTTATGTCTGTTTTTTTTGCTGTTTCGTTGGCGTATGTGCCGCCACTATCAAAGTTTTAAGTCAGGTCCCCACTGAAAACCAGTGCCATGGATTGCCGCGGCATTATGCTGAGTGAGGATCCTATTTTTTTTTATTTTCTTTCTTTCAATTGCAAAATGTAGATGCAATAAATAATTTCAATTACATGTAGAAAGTAATTGCGCATTCAACTAACAATTGCAAAATGTAATTGTTACTAGGAAAATTAATCAAATTTTGAAATTAAATTACTTTCCTCAATTACAATTACTTTTATTGAATGTAAGTTTTAAATAAATAAATTAACTTCAATAAATGAAATAGGTAAATAAAGAAATACATAAATAGATTTCATAAATTAAATAAAAAGTAAATAAATTAAGTAGATTAACTAGATTTAAATAAAATAAATAAATTATGAACACACGAACGCGAATCGTGCGAAGCATTTAGTATCGCACGATTCGCGTGCTGTCAGTACGGTCAGAGTGAATATAGAAATTATTATTCAAATATTTTTTTCACCTATTGGTTGGAACATTAGTCTTCTGACAATAATAAAATATGTAATACACTTAAAATTATTATTGTACGCTATACGACACGGGAGATTATGTTGAACTACACTACATGTCGCAAATGCTCGTAGTGTGCGTGTATTTTTTTGTGTTCAGTATGTCGCGGCGCGGCCGAACTTCACGTTAACCATCCATACGCCTACCTGTCAACCATTCCTAATGACCGGTTATTATAACTTAAACCCTATAGTTTAGAAATGAAGGTAGCTCTTTGTGTGGATTTTCTCGTTGCATCCTTTGTTTCACTCTAAGTATACTGATAACGATTGCTTTATTATTACAATTAGTAAAAGACCATTGTTCTATAGAAAATTATCAGTATACTTGTGTACTTCTCTCGGTGTTATTTATTTTTCATTTCCACGACTTCGGCTTTTAATAAAAAGGTTAACGAAAAGTTATTAAATTACAAATTACATGTATTTCAATTAGTATTTATATTACACTAGTAATTAATTACTCCCAACACTGCTAGGTACTTGGCGAATAAACCTATACTCAACAAAACTTCGCGATAATTAACAGTGGGCTCTCTGCAGTTCTTGCTCCTTACTAGGCGTTGGTTTTAATTATGTGCAGAATCTTGAAATCTTGCACAACGAAAGTAGTAAAACCTTGACTCAACCATTAAGATGACTCACAAATAGTGCATACCCGCCTAAATCTTGAAATTAAAAGCGAGCGATTACCTATTACATTTTGTTACCTTATATAGGAATAAGAATAACTTGCGAAGTTGCGATAAATTGGGCAACTTTGGCTGTAACTGTTTATTTGATCCAGAATTCTACTTTTGTACTGTACAATAAAATTACCTAAGAATATAATATTTAACCTAACCGTCTATGCAACAAGATTCAAATTGTAATGACAATTTTTGTGGTTCTTATAATTTTTTTAGGATGATTTTGCAAACATTAAACTTGTGCACAGTTATTTATATATATATATATATATAAACAAGTATTTAAATAACATAATTAGTAATTTATAACAAGTGTAATACTAGTATTCTGAATTCGAGTAAATGAATGATTGCTTTAGTATTAGTAAGCTACTACTAATCTTGTTTTAAGTATTACTATGGTTCACTATGGCTTTGAACTTGTGGTAGTAATTAGTGACTTTTGGTTATTATCTGCCATAATAGGTGCATGAAATTCAATATTTCCAATTCTGAATATTGTTTTTCAGTTTATTTAACAAAAGAAAATATATACAGACTACAGAGTGAAATTTTAACCACCAGCCATATTGTGCGTAGTGACTTTATAGGTCATACTGAACTACTTGTATTATTATTGCCTAATTTTATTATTGTATTATGGGATCAATGCCGAAATGGCGGAAAAAAATTTGGCTGTTTCATACATTCCGGCTGATGTGATGCCGCTGATTTCTATCGGACAGCCAAATTTTTATTCGCGATTTCGGCATTGGTCCTATAATAAGTTCAGTATTACCTACAAAGTCACTACGCAGAGTATGGCTGTATAAAACACTGCTGAAAAGATAACAAACTTACACTATAATAATCACAGCTTAAAATATATTAACATTGTTACAAAAAAAATCAATTCACTGCAAAGGCACAAGCCTTACAGAGCTCCCCCATCAAACTCACATTTTTAATCTCTTTGAAAGTGCTTGTTTTAAGTGCAGACGGATTCTTCTTGATGAACTTCAGTGCTGCTGTCTTCAAATCTTCAGAGTTAGACATGTCTGCAACTATGAGTACCTCTAAAACATTATCTACAGTCAGTTGTTGAGCTAAAGCATGCTCAGATAATTCTCGCAGACCTTTAAGATCATATTTGTCTGCATACATCAGCAAATTAAACCAATTGCTATTCTCCAAATCGGACACAGTGCCTGTGTAGATGAATTCTAAGATGCATTGCAGGTCCTCTTTCATCACATCTAAAGTTACAAAATTATTCTGACTCTCAGCTGTATCTTCTTTTAGCATTGCTTTGAATACTTCACTATGCACAACTAACATTGCTTTGTGAACTTTAAATGTTTCTCCATCCAATGATTTAATTGTAAAATCGCACCCAATGGATTCTGATAGAAGTGCTCCAAAATCGTGACTAGCTTTCACATCATCAATTATTTCTTGGTTGATCCCTTTGCCTTCTAAATAAGACATTGCAATGTACAATCTTTTATCTTTAAGCAAATCAACATCTTGCTCTGAGAAGCTGAAAGTGGTTACATAGTTCACAGATCCTTCTGGTGAATTGTCAAACCTATGTTCTTTGGAGATTGATGAAAGAAATGCCTTACCATTCTTTCGGTCCAGTTTTAAGTCATTGCCTTCGTTGACTTTGATTTTAAATGACCCTTCATGGGTATTACCAACAAATAAATGCAGTAGGAATATTGTGCCGACATTTTCGACTTTTACCGTGAACGTGTATTCAAGTACGTCGTTGATATATGTATTACCGACTTCGTAAAAGTTTGGACGGTGCAATTTTTCGTAGATTTTGTCAAGGGACAACCATCTCGCGTTCCGAGTCTGGCAGGATCGGTTACGCCAGCAAACAACGTCGGCATCCTCCTGATGAATAATATAAAAGTTTTATAAACTTATTGCACAAGGATATACGTATATTATGATATGATTCATCTTGGGATTAGCGGACAGCCAGAACCTTACCGTAATATCCATGGTATCTTCGTCCATATTTTCGACCGTGTTTTTCTTATTTGCCCTGGAAGTGGTAGAACTAGTCGATGTATTCATTATTTTTTGGGTAATTAGAATAGGTAATCTAATTAAATACAGACTGAACTGAACTGAACAGAACAACAAAACGTCGGTCAGGTCAGCCGTAAAACGTCGTAGGTACGACAGGTACGTCATTCACCCGACCGTACAAATACTAGAACTCGAACCACAGATGTGTCATATGTTTTGCGCATGGACCCATTTACTAAAATATTTAGTTTACTAATTTACTACAAAACTAAATCATGTAAGATGAGACGAAAATATACTAGAAATCACCATATGATATTGTATTCCTGGTAGATTATGTAAAGTTTCTGAACGTTCACCCGATTCGGTCCTTTTGTATGTTGACAGTTGACAACTATGTTTTTCTATGTGTTTAACGATAACGATTACGTCGATTACTTTATTATTGTTATTTTTCTCAGTTTTTGGTAACATTATAGTAAAACATATTTACGAAGGAATATACAAAGTACACACTATGGAAAAATGAATCTATTGAACAGCTAGCGTTAGTAAGCCGAATTTTCTATGAAATAAATTTTCATAAAGTACAATATTCACTTCTACTGGCTTTTTGTACACTAGAGTAGTAAGTAAATAGTTCATTTTGATTTAAATTAACCTTAAGGACATGTTAAGGACAGCTCAAAACAAAAAAAATATAAATATAAGAGAGGGGATTGCACATCTTGTTGAGAGAAAGGCAAAATATTAGACACATCGGTTGTTGTGTAGTGTGCTGTTTGTCTTGTAACTCTATTTTACATACTTAAAATAAATTAAAAAAAATCCTTTCTATAATAAAAACAGAAATTAAAGCCTCGCAAGTGTTTTTTGTATTTTAAATGTCAGCCATGTCAGCAATTGTCAGCTGCGCCGGTGGCAGGTTTTGGAACTACATATGTTTTTTTTTTAATTCGACGCTACCATTTTCGTTTTGTGGCACGGGTAGGCGGTGGTTTTAGCGTAAAAAAATGTTAAAATAGCTGGCATTTATATAAAAAGTGTTTCGATCCTTGTGTTTTGTGTTTGTTCAGTGGTGAATACTTGGAGCGCGAGAGACTTTTGCGCAAATTGCGCCAAGTAATTATTGACTTCCTCGAGTGTAAAGGGTGAGTACTTCCTTCAATATTCCAAGCCTTATAAGATATTTCTGCATCTTCAGTTTAGTTACTTGAATCGGCTAGTAAGGATATTCATTGATCACGGATACGAACGGTCCTGTTACATGGCCGCGGCCTATATTATTGAGCGAATTAACTTCTCGGCAAAATGGGCGTTATGATGTGTGTAGGTTTATCATCGCTAAATTGTCACCACGCCTTTAGACGATGTATTCATTCATTTAGTCATTCTTTATCTTCAAGTCATTTAGTATAAGATCGTGAATTGCGAGTGAGGCTCAATTATTATTTTAGTGTATGTCTCTAATAGTAACTTTAGTACTACTTATAGTTCAGAGAATTGTTTCTGTGTCATAGTTGATACTAGGTATGCGCAGTTCAAGGTAAACAATAACAAAATAAATCAAATAATTTAACATTCAGTTTCTAAAGTTCATTGGATTCTGTCCATGTAGACATAATTTATTTGACCAAAAATATACCTAGTAAGCAGTCCCTGGGAGGGCTCCTTGTTTATGTTGGAAGCCAATATTAAAAATCTCATTTGCTGAGTGTCAATAGACTACTTAACATCACACAATTAGTTTGTATTCTATGATATCATTTAATAGTCGTAAGTATTTCTTAGTATCATTAGTATATTTTGATTATAACACATACAGCACATAAAATAATTTGCTTACTTGTTTAGTGAGTGTGATAAGAAAATGATGTATCCCTGTAGTTCCAGTTTTTATATTGGACTAAAAAGTTTTTTTTTTAACACTAATTAAAAACTAAATTAAATTTAATTACTACAGATTATTACTTAATATAAGTGGGTTTAACTACTATTTTAACCAAAACAGTTTTGATTTATTCAGCTTTTTACATTTAATTTAATATTTAAAAAATTTAAAGGCTGGTTCGGCTAATTTTGCAGTTGACACCTTGAAAGGTCGCAATGGAGCTCAATTTGTACTTATCTACAATATCTATGTTTATTATATTTTGTACAATAAGTGTTCTAAATAGTATTGGATGTAAACTCATCAGTAATCATAATAAATCAAAAATAAATACTGTGGCAGGACAAAAATAACATGTTTCAATTTGAATATGATTATGCCCAAGTATCATATCCTGCTTTATCATGTGAGAGGAAGTTGCTGTTGAGTGGATTTGCCACCTAATAACTTAATCCAGTAATAATACATTTTTGCAAAGTGCAAGGTCATAAATATGTAAAATAAATTATAGGTATTTTTATTATTTACAACCTTTACTTAAAGTACAGTACATATTTACATAATGCATTGGCCTACAAAAGTTTGAACTGTACATACATAAATGAATGAATGATACCTATTAGATCTTTTGTATGTTTTATATAACGCTTTTATTTAACTTGCCCTGTTAGTATGTATGTGTGGGTCAAATCTCAGAAGTTAAATTTGACCCACTTCCCGATTTCCGATTGAGCTGAAAATTTGCATATATATGTAAGTCGGGTGACAATGCAATATTATGGTACTATCAAGCTGATCTGATGATGGAGACATGAGGTTGCCTATGGAAAGTAAAGTACAGTCAGTGACCCGCTTGTACCAAAAATGATATTTTTGCCAATATACAAGTTCTGATTATTTTGTAACTACCTTGTAAATGAATATACCTATGCATACCTTGAGTCTACAAACTATTAGTGACACACTTTTTGATATGTAAATATAAATGAAAGTTACATGTTACATAAAATTCAGATTTGCAATTTTAATCTGATTCTAATAGTTGTCACTTTTCCTCGTTTAAATTTATCACATGTTATGTATTATGTAATAACATATCACTTAAAAATCTAAAAACTCATCTTATTAGTCTTATTATTAGGGTGACCAGATCTGATTTCCGGTTTTATGGGAAAACTGCATTGGAAATACGGGACTCGAGACTAAAATACAGGACTGGCCATTTTTTTTAAATTAAAAATCAACATCCTTTTTATTGTTACTAAAATTTGGCATAATCAATATATAAACTATATACATTTGCTATATTCCTTAATGTAAGACTTTAAAAAACAATATTAAATCGGATAGCATGGGGGGGTTCACCGCTGTGTGCAGAAAATAAATATTGTTTGAATAGGTATTTTTATCATTAAATGCCATTGAATCATAAAATTACGGGACAATGTACTGCTGTATGTATAACAAGGCGGCAAGTGAAAAACGAAAATATACTAATACTGTCAGATAGTAAATCTACTGATTTACTACAAGCGCTATGCAGAGCTAACAAGCGCTAATTTACTTCAGAGCTTGTACTCGAATGTCATCTAAGCCTCACTGACGTGAGCAAAGAAGGCAACAAAGTAACCGTTCAATGGATAAAGGGGGCAAGAGGAAACGATGCAGCGGATGAATTGGCCAGGAAAGGTTCAGAAACACCGGCATATGGACCCGAGCCCATCATACCCCTACCATTATCTTACATACACAACCAGCTAGATCTACATCACAGACAACACCACAATAAGTACTGGAAGGAAATGAACACATGCAGGCAGACCAAAGATGTTTTACCGGAACCAAACTACAAACTCACCAAAATACTACTGAAATCACCTAGACACCAACTACGTAAAATAGTAGGATTAGTTACAGGATACAACACACTAAACAAACACGTACACAATATGGGTAAAACAGACAGCACCATGTGCAGAGTGTGCATGGCAGAAGAGGAAACAACTAAACACATTCTCCTAGACTGCAAACAGGTAGAAGTATACAGGAACAAATACCTAGGGACTCCGTGCACACTAAAGGAGGCAGTTAGCAACCTGAAAGCCTTAAAGAAGCTGGGGTGGTTAGAGTAGCGCTACCTCGATTTCACGCAAAATAGGCACAATGGATGTCGATTTGCGGAGAATGCCCAGAAGCACTAACTAACTGTCCCGTATTGGTTTCGCCAAATTACGGGACATTGATAAGGGACATATATGGTCACCCTACTTATTTCAAACATGCATAAGTTATCATTTGGCCATAAAGCTCATAAGTACACTATTTTGTAGCAGTTTTGTGTATTTTACAGGAAGATGTAAGTAATCTTTACTTACAACAAACAATACCTACCTATACATACGATTTCTACTTTTTAGATTAAGTACACAGGTAGAGACTGTTCGGAAACAGAAGAGAAGAGTCGTGAAATGTGTTGCTCCCATAGTTTTTTGGGTTAGATTTAAAAATGTTAACAAATTAAATCTAGATAATATCCTGATCAATCCCAATAAAATACCTTTTTCATAGGTAGATGAACCTTTGCAAATGTCAGGTATTAGGGTGCGTAGGGTGTTAATGCGATTACATTTTTGCACCTTACTCTTTTATAACGCAAAAATGCAAGCATATCTCTCATGTTGACTGTACCAAGGTTCAATCATTTTATGCTCTTAAAACAGATATTATTTTCCATAGCAACATTAGCAACGTGATGGAGGTCTTTGGGTGTTGAAATAATAAAACCGCTTTATCAACAACACAACAACCTGTCGCTCGGTGGCACCCATAAGCTTTAATTGTTTTTAAGAAAGCATATACCCACCTGAAATAAAATATACTGCAAGGGGACTACCCCTACAGACACGTCATAACCCCAGCTATTCAATTTGTTGCGTTTCGTATTCATTCCCTTCCTAATCGATATGAGCAAAGAACTTGCATATTTTTACAGCATAGGTATTTAAATTTTGGCCACCACTGCTGCATTAGATTAAGAGCTTGTGTTTTTGAACGCGGCGGAAACGCATTCTTCTATTGGTACGGAACCGCCACCGTTCCTCTAGCGTAAAATGCCCATGTTAGCAGGCGCTTGGACCTGACTTAGCATACTAATTACACGATTATGAATATTATTATGTGCTATATTGGTGCCATGTTCGCTCATTTACATTTAGGTGTGCATCGCCGGAAATCGACGCATACGTACTGCCGTAGTACGCATGCACGAGCAGATTACTTTGAAATTTACCTATGAAATTAAAACGTTACTACTTCCACGTCTTATTATCATTATTTTGATGAGATATCAACATCCTTTTATCTATTATGATAGCAATCGGAGACAGGCCAAAGGTTAGCAATAACGATATTCATAGAATAAATCGGCGTGTTTGTAAATGAGATAGCTGATTCTTCCGGGCCAGATCTTCACTTGACTTAAATCAGTATCAAACACGTAAGGATGAGGAGGGTTTCCATTTGACTTCTATCACCTAAATTTGGCTTAAGTGATCGGAAGTGACTGCCATACTTATCTTAGCCAGTAACAAACATCGGAATTTGCCTATATATTCGCGTTAAATAGGTATCTTTATAATTTCTGAGAAATTATCACATTAAACGCTCGTGTCGCGTCCCAGCCATGTCATAGCGATGAGTGTAGCTAAATTTTAGCAATTTTTCTTTTTGTAAAACTTAACATCTAAACCGGCATCCCTTGTAATCAAACAAGTTTTACTCTTAATGTCGCCTAGTCAAGCCACTTTACCCCTCTGGTTGTTTTCGTTTTGCATAGGTTATTTCTGATTTGTGTTATATTATTAAACGACATTATTCATTAAGAAAGGAAATCTACTTGGTAAATGATTACTGACGTCAACTACAGCAATAATGAAGAACGCAACTTTGTACGTTCTTCTATAACACCCCCCCCCCCCCACACTCACACACACAAAAGAGGGGTGTTATATGTTTGACGCCAATGTCTGTCTGTCTGTGGCATCGTAGCTCTCTAACGGATGGGCAGATTTCAATGCGTTTTTTTAGGTGAAAACGAGTTTTCCTGCTGCTGGAAATCTATCCAGCAGTTAGAAGAGAATCAGCTCTTTTCCAAAATGATGTAAGGCATGATATGCTAGGTTCACAGACACATAGCGTAGGGGCTTAAAAAAATAAATAAAAGGACATATTCGTACTTTGGGCATGGGTAATGAAATGACATTAATAAATACATAGATTAGGAATGCTTTAGGTCTAAATTAGAGGTTTTAAAAACACAAATGGAAAAGTATCTTAATAAGAAAACTTCCGTGAGACACAAACATATTAAATATATTGCTTTTCGATTAAATACGTGAGTGACCCGTTTTTAATATGGAAAAGTATCTTGTTTAGATTATGTAATCAAACAAAGGAAAGGTCTGATTTAATTAGTGAAAGAGTTGTAAAAGGCTTGTAACTTGGATGTGATGTCTTGGACTGGTCGATTCTTCTCCGACAACCACACCGAGCCGTTGGTCCCGTTCTTGAACATTGCCATGAAGGCTGCTACAGCTGATTCAGCTCTGTGAAACACAATAAATAATGAAACATTAAGTTTACTAAATACAAAACTGTCTGCCGACGTCGATCTTTATGATTCGCCTTTACAACTGCTTCAACGGCAAGGGAATTTCGACTACAAATCAGTTCGTCGACGAGGTTTTCATTTTCATTACACGTAGATAATAATAATATGTTATTAACCATAGCATATTTACTACCTATTTGTGACCTAAATATATCACTAAGCAACTCACTTTTGGATTGTAATCTCGGCTATGACGCCCACTAATTCTTCGCCTATTTTTTCGTTATACACCCTCCCAGTCAGCTCAGTCATGAGGGCCGTGTCCGTTGGTCCAAAACATATTTTAATACTCGTATTCCAGTTGTTTCTTCAAAGGGAGCTTGCTGGAAACAAAATTAAATAGGTATAAGAAAATAGCCCAAGGAAAGGTATTTATTCACATCTCACATACACGAGGACCGCAAGAGGAAAGGCATCTAATCAGGATGTCATCGACGGTTCAGTTTCTTTATATTTTAATTCAAAACCACCCCGTATCATAATTCATTATTCATGACTTACCGAAAGACTTTGACTAAAGTGTAGCACTGCAGCTTTGGACCCATTGTAGATGGGGGTGGATCCTACTGGGATGAGGGCTGCTATAGACGTAATGTTTATAATGGTCCCACCGGCGCCGCCTTCATCTTTTCGCATGTGCTTGACTGCTCTCATTGAAAACGACACCAAACCTTGCTGGAAATGTGTACAAAGGACGTGAAAATTTCACTTGTCAAATATTGTAACAATTTTCTTGTAGGCCACTTCAGAATTTTTATGAAAGAGGTTGACTATATCGTACCCAGTTAACATCACAGGATTTTCTCCAAAGAGCGGGTGAGTCGTTTAAAATCCCAGCGTTGTTGATCACCACATCCAACTGTTTCACAGTGTCCACAACTAGTTCGAAACTTTTTGAGATGCTGTCCTCATCGCTGACGTCGCACTTAATAAACGTCACTTTGCCAGGATATGTGCTATTCAGATGCTCAGCTGTTTCTTTCCCTTTCGCTTCTGCTATATCCAGTATAGCTACATGCTGGAATAACAAAATGTAAACATTTGATAAGGTGATAATTTGTCGGTTGTTTGAAGGTTATGTATTTCTAATATCAGTAGCGCCTGGTTGACAATCGAGAACAACTATTCTTTTGTTTAATAACTGCGGTAGGTTAGGTCCTGTAGTGTGGTGAAACGTTAAGATATTGTACGAGTTGTATATAAGGCTTATAAAGTAAATAAGATTAAATATATATATTAATTTAACGCTCTATTGAAGCAATACAATTCCTGGGTTTATTGGGTGCAGCTATTTGTTGAGTTACGAATCTAGACAAGGTTTTTGAAATGATTGAAATGAACTAAAGATTCTTGGGAAAATACCTTAGCTCCTTCCCGCAGAAAAGCTTCACCGTATAACGCTCCCAAACCAGAAGCGCCTCCTGTGATCAGACAAGTCTTTCCCGTAATGTCTCCTTAGTCCTGGCATGTTGTTGTATTCGTGTGGTGCACCGTCCAATTAATTTAAATCTTTTTTGCCGTAACTTTTATATGTTTAGTATTGTTTAATCTTATCAGGATGTTTATCAACTGTACAAAACAGAATCAACAAACAACATAGTCTTAAGTTAATTGACTACATTTGTAAATCTGTTTTTTTTTTTAATTTGTCTTCTTTGTGGTGCAATAAAGAATATTTACTTACTTACTTACTTACATTATGTTAACTATGTTTAACTACGTACATTTTTTTTTGCAATTTAACCAGTACTTAATTTAGTGTAATTTTCTTATATTTTAACACCTAAAGCTTTACCATAAAGACAATGCCGTTGTGGTAGAGCATCAAGCGTAATTTATGTAGCTTAGCTTAGACCTTCCTCTACATTCTTCAAGAACGATAAGAACCGGAGTGAGGATTTTTCTGTGTTCGAAATGTGAATGCAAGGTTAGAATATCAAAGTATAGAAATTAATTGTTTAGTTTGATTTATTTTAAAGATATAATTTATTTGGCAAATGAGTTATAAAAGTCTTGTATCTTCGGCGTGATGTCTTCAACTGGTTGATTATCCTCCGACAACCACACCGAGCCGTTTGTCGCGTTTTTGAACATCGTGATAAAGGCTGCTACTGCTGGTTCGGTTCTGTCAAATAATGCAATATTACATTTCACAATAGCGGCATAACATATCTTCTACGTTGTATTTATAATATGAATATTAGATTTGGATTGGATTAGATTTTTCATTACGTTAGTGAAAAGCCCTAGAGCTTAACACTGCCCCAATAATTGCCACAGACAGACAAACAGGCTGTCAATAATTAATGGATTAAGGCTATCAAATATCAGGTGTCCATTTCAGGAAAGCTTGTAATTGTAACCTGCAATAAAACCGGAAGCTTTGTAAAATGTCTCAATTTTATTTAAATGAAAACTTTCGCTTTTATTCCAAGCTAAAAGCAAGTGATATGAGTGGTTAAAATTGGTTTATTGTTACGTGTTATCGTAGATATAGCCACTTACTTTTGAAGGATTAGTGAATCTTCGACTATGCGCTTAATAAGGACATTGTCAAAGTTTTTGTCGTACATTCTTCCAGCCAGGTTTTTCATGATAGGCGTGTCCGTTGGTCCCAAGCATAGTGTTAATACTCGTATACCAGTTTTTTCTTCAAATGGAGCTTGCTGTAAATATATAGGCATTTTATTACCGCTAAAAAATTGTTTGACGCGATCAGTCTGTCCCTAATTGTGTTTTTTTTTAGCCCCGTAAATATTGCTGCGAAGTATCGACTGTTCCGATTTGTTATTGTGTAATTTAAAAAAGACAGTAAAATTAATATTGCGGACAAAATTAATTGATACCGTTGGCATACCGAAAGACTTTGACTGAAATGTAGCACAGCAGCTTTGGACCCGCAATAAATAGGAAAGGGCCCTGTTGGGCGGACAGCCGCTACGGACGCCATGTTTACGATGGTTCCGCCTGCCCCGCCTTCATCTTTTCGCATGTGCCTTACTGCTCTCATCGAAAATGACACCAGACCTTGCTGAAAAAGATGAAACACGTGAAACACCGGTAAAACTAAAACAGATTGAATTGCACCCACGGTTATTTAGATGAAAGCCCTTCTGAAACCAATTGGACCACCTTCAAGATACTTGATCTCAAAGAGGCTGACAATGTTGAATGATACAATACCATACCTAATGAAAAAACTCCGCAGTGTTTGTGAACAAATGCTTAAGGCAAGTTCTGCGCATCTTTTGTCCTAACTGGATCGATCGGGCTGAAACGCTCACTTATGGAGAACAATCAGACAAGCACCGCGCAAATGCCTTTCGAATGGGCATATCCTCATAGGAAGCCTGACAACCCACCTATCCAAAGTGGCCCTGACCTGGAGGATGCCCGGAAAACGGAAACATGGTCGCCCTGAATCTACTTAGCGCCGTTCCGTGGAGCAAGAGTTAGGTGTATTGGGAATGGGGTGGGAGGAGGTTACCCAAGCTGCCCAAAACCGGAGTCAGTGGAAGAAAATGGTCCAGCCCTACACCCCCGGTTGCACCCAGCAGGGGGTAACAGGATGAAAAGAAGAAAGAATACTATACCCAGTTGACATCACAGGATCTTCTCCAGATAGTAGGAGAGTCGTTAAAAATCCCAGCATTGTTGATCACCACATCCAACTGTTTGATTGTGTCCACAACTCGTTTGAAACTTTTTGAGATGCTGTCCTCATCGCCAACGTCGCACTTAATAAACGTCGCTTTGCCAGGATATGTGTTATTCAGTTGCTCAGCTGTTTCTTTCCCTTTCGCCTCTGCTATGTCCAATATAACTACATCCTGGATCAACAAAATGTAATAATATGATAAGGTCATAATTTGACGATTGTTTTAAAGTCAGATATTTCGTCAATCAATAGCGCCTGATTTACAACTGAGAACAAGTACCCTTTCGGTTGATAATAAATAAATAAAAAGCCTTTTATTTCATGCAAGTTTAAAAGTTACAGAGTATTAAAAATAAGAAAAGAAAGAAATCATAATCATAATTATGTAATCTTCTTCTGCATGAACCCCTCCTCAGGCGAAGGTGAAGGCCTGCTTGATAACAGCTCAATATAAATATTATATGGCTTAACTGTTGTAATTTAGGTACTTTACTGTCATCATCTTCCTAGCGTTTTTCCGCCTACGGCTCATGGGAGCCTGGGGTCCGCTTGGCAACGAATCCCAAGAATTGGCGTAGACACTAGTTTTTGCGAAAGCGACTGCCATCTGACCTTCCAACCCAGAGGGTAAACTAGGCCTTATTGGGAGTAGTCCGGTGTCCTCACGATGTTTTCCTTCACCGAAAAGCGAATGGTAAATATCAAATTATCTTTCGTACATAAGTTCCGAAAAACTCATTGGTACGAGCCGGATTTTGAACCCGCGACCTCCGGATTGCAAGTCCCACGCACCTATCGCTAGGCCACCAGCGCTTCTTAATTTAAGTACTTTAGTGTAATGAAATTAAAGCAACGTGCCAAATGGTTACGTAAATGTATTCCACGAATTGAGTTTCATTAATTAAACTGTCCATTCAAAAAATGCAAGTCTTGGGTGTTAATAGTTTATGATAGCAGCATAATTATTAATAAATACACTTAAGATATCTTAGCAAAATACCTTAGCTCCTTCCCGCAGGAAAGCATCCGCGTATAACGCTCCCAAACCAGAAGCGCCTCCTGTGATCAGACATGTCTTTCCCGTAATGTCCCCTAGTCCTGCCATGTCGTGATTCGCGCGGTGCACTGTTCAATATCTCTGTTCTCTCTTTAGGTGTAACTTTTTTATCTTATCAAGATGTTTATCACCTTTACGAGACAAGACAGGCCAATAAAATAATACATAGTACTGAATTTATAGTAATTATTATTGGTGTCGATAGCCGTGTCCGTTGGTCCTATTTAAGCATAAGGTTAATACTCGTAAACCTGTTTTTTCTTCAAATGGAGCTTGCTGTAAACATAGTGTATGGGCATTTTATAACTTATACTTAGTCAGGTCATAAGTTCTGTCGCAAAGATTTTTACAGATAAAAAAGGTATAGGTACAGATGTCTTATTATTCATATATATGGGTTGAAAGCTTATTTAATCCTTAAACTTTTTGAGATATGGTCCTCCCCACCGACGACGCACTTGATAAATTTCACTTTTATTCAGTTCTCGGCTGTTTCTTTCCCTTTCTCCTCTGCTATGTCCAGCATAGCTACATGCTAAACAACAACAATTTTTTAGCAAGATCAGATCATGCAATATTTACAACAAGAAATATTCATACATTGATTTGTTCCAGCATAAGTGTAATAAATTTGTTTCTGTCATCAAACAAACAAAATAAAATAAAAAAAAAACAAAACAAATCAAAACAAAAAAATGGTAATTCCGTTATCTACTTCGTAGCTCGTAATAAAATTGTAAGCTTGTCTTGTTATTGTAATTGTAGGTACCTATTATTTGAAAAATCAAAGTCTAAATAAAAATTGTGCTTGTTATTTTCAAAATTCCAAAGTATGCTTGTTATAATTGTTAATTGTTAATCGTGCTCGTGTATTATCTTATTTACTGAATGTTACTGTTAAATTCAACTTTAAATTAAAAATACCCAATTATTGTACTTTTTTTCGGAGCAAAGGAATTTTGTATTAGCTGTAAGTGGAAACTGTTTTAGCTTATGTTCTAACTTTATCTTGTACCTTATTGTATTATTATGTGCTGTATGTTTCCCAAATAAATAAATTAAAAAAAAATGTCAAGATAAGATTGTTGTTCTGGTTATCATTAGGTATTTGCAGCTCTAGTAAATTATACTACTATTAATTTGTTTGCTTGTTACGTATCTTTGGCCACGGCCACGAAAAAAAAAAAACGTTTTGCGCGAACTCGTTCGATGCTGTAGTAGTTTCTTAACGTCTGATTAGTTGTGAAATTGTGATAACATTTTCGTCCCAATAATACCTTAGCCCCTTTTCGTAGAAACGCTTCAGCGTATAACGCACCCAGGCCGGAAGCACCTGTAATCAAACAGGTCTGCCATATTACACTGACTGTTTTGCACACTGGGTGATACATCCATAGCTTTTTATTTGTATGGTCCTATCTTATCTTATCCCGCGAAAATTAAACCGAAGGTAAATAAAATAACTTTGTTGGATGTTATGTATGTCATGTTTCATTATAGTCAGTACCTGGGCGACCGAGCTTTGCTCGGTTATAACCTATTTATTGTAATATGGTGGTGTATAGGTGATAATCTTAACTAAATTTTTTTACTAAATTAAACTTGTCTAAAACAATAAAAATTAAAAAATTATATATAAACTTGAACATATAAAAAAAAAACAAAAGTTAGTCACCGGGCGAGATTCGAACCCGTAACACTCGTTTAGCAGTCCGCGTCTTAACCCGCTGGACCAGACGGACAGTCGCCGGCAACACGAAATTAGCGACCATATTCTGCGTCGAAAGAAAAACGCATGAAAACTCGAAAACACGCGTTTTCCCAAAAATGTAGTTAAGATTATCACCTATAGACCACCATATTACAATAAATAGTTATAACCGAGCAAAGCTCGGTCGCCCAGGTACTATATATATATATATATATATATATATATATATACAAGAATTGCTCGTTTAAAGGTATATAGTCATTTAATTCGGCAACGAAAATAGAAGGGCTTATAAACTGTTTAGGGAAATTCTATCATCAGTTTTGGCACGGTAGGATAATTACTTAAGCCAGGGAAAGACTAGGGACATTTCTCCCTCGGCACATGTCGTCAGCGACGTCGGGTGAAGTGCCACGACGTTGCCGGATGTCGGGCGACATCATATGTAAGGCGCGCAATGTCGCCTCACCAAATAACTGTCGTGGGACAATTTTGTACCTAGTCTATCCTTGGCTTAAAATGCAAACTATCGTATTGCTCATCTGGATCGTTTGTATTTGTCCTGTGCCTTATTTCTTCCATTTCGAGGATACCGAAAAGTTAGCAGTCCCTAATAAGGACTTGTATATGTACGGTCACGTCTGAAAATACTTATACGGACGGCAAAGTGCCAAAAAAATGTATGCACCTTAATATATGGGCATTAAGAGCCCTTAATCCTTGGAGCGTTCTCCGATTTCACGAAATAACGCTCGATAGATGGCGTTGGCGCTCGGTACGCGAGCGCCGGCAACGCGACGCGCGTTTCAATGCAGACTAGAATAATCTTGATAGTTTCAATATAATTTCAAGCAACATTAATTTTAGTGTCATATGATATCATATGGGCACTCTTTATTTTATTGTTTAAGCACAGTAGTTTTTTTTTATGTACACTACTACTAAGTGTACAGACTACAGAGTGTACTATAACCCTTGCTCTTTATTCTGTCTCTTTCACACCAATGGAAAATGAAGAAGTTAGTAAATGACTGCAGGTATAAATAAAGTATATTAGTGCGATAGAGAGACAGATAGTGTTTCGTTGTCGTATCGTAAACGATTGGCATGTTGGCCACACACTTGCTTAGTGCCTAGCCAAAATACCAATCGTTTGCGTATATTAGTGCGATAGAGAGAGAGTAGTGTTTCGTTGTCGTATCGTAAACGATTGGCATGTTGGCTACGCACCCATGATAGTGACTAGCCAAGGTCTCATGATGGAGTCAGGAGTTGGTCACCATAATTCCTAATCTACTCATCATAACTCCATCGTGTTTGGGCTCAATAGATTTGCCCTCACGAGCACCATCAATCTAGATGATGTTCAGGGTCTCATGATGGAGTCAGGAGTTGTTCACTAGAACTCCTAATCTACTCATTATAATTCCATCGTGTTTGGGCTCAAAAGATTTGCCCTGACGAGTACCATCGATCTAGATGAAGTCCAGGGTCTCATGATGGAGTCAGGAGTTGGTCACCATAATTCCTAATCTACTCATCATAACTCCATCGTGTTTGGGCTCAATAGATTTGCCCTGACGAGTACCATCGATCTAAATGAAGTCCAGGGTCTCATGATGGAGTCAGGAGTTGGTCACTAGAACTCCTAATCTACTCATTATAATTCCATCGTGTTTGGGCTCAAAAGATTTGCCCTGACGAGTACCATCGATCTAGATGAAGTCCAGGGTCTCATGATGGAGTCAGGAGTTGGTCACCAGAACTCCTAATCTACTCATTATAATTCCATCGTGTTTGGGCTCAAAAGATTTGCCCTGACGAGTATCATCGATCTAGATGAAGTCCAGGGTCTCATGATGGAGTCAGGAGTTGGTCACCATAATTCCTAATCTACTCATCATAACTCCATCGTGTTTGGGCTCAATAGATTTGCCCTCACGAGCACCATCAATCTAGATGATGTTCAGGGTCTCATGATGGAGTCAGGAGTTGGTCACTAGAATTCCTAATCTACTCATTATAATTCCATCGTGTTTGGGCTCAAAAGATTTGCCCTGACGAGTACCATCGATCTAGATGAAGTCCAGGGTCTCATGATGGAGTCAGGAGTTGGTCACCAGAACTCGTAATCTATTTATCATAACTCCATCGTGTTTGGGTTCAATAGATTTGCCCTGACGAGCACCATCAATCTAGATGAGGTCCAGGGTCTCATGATGGAGTCAGGAGCTGGTCACCAGAACTCCTAAACTACTCATCATAACCTCATCGTGTTTGGGCTCAATAGATTTGCCCTGACGAGCATCATCAATCTAGATAAAGTCCAGGGTCTCATGATGGAGTCAGGAGTTGGTCACTAGAACTCCTAATCTACTCATTATAATTCCATCGTGTTTGGGCTCAAGAGATTTGCCCTGACGAGTACCATCGATCTAGATGAAGTCCAGGGTCTCATGATGGAGTCAGGAGTTTGTCACCAGAACTCGTAATCTATTTATCATAACTCCATCGTGTTTGTGCTCAATAGATTTACTCCGACAAGCAAGATGAATAGATTAGGAGTTCTGGTGACCAACTACTGAGTACATCATGAGACCCTCGACTTAATCTAGATCGATGGTACTCGACGTCAGGGCAAATCTTTTGAGCCCAAAAACGATGGAGTTATGATGAATAGACTAGGAGTTCTGGTGATCAACTCCTGAGTCCATCATGAGACCCTGGACCTGATCTAGATTGATGGTGCTCGTCAGGGCAACTCTATTGAGCCCAACCACGATGGAGTTATGATGAGTAGATTAGGAGTTCTGGTGACCAACTCCTGACTCCATCATGAGACCCTGGACCTCATCTAGATCGATGGTGCTCGTCAGGGCAAATCTTTTGAGCCCAAACACGTTGGAATTATAATGAGTAGATTAGGAGTTCTAGTGACCAACTCTTGACTCCATCATGAGACCCTGGACTTTATCTAGATTGATGATGCTCGTCAGGGCAAATCTATTGAGCCCAAACACGATGAGGTTATGATGAGTAGATTAGGAGTTCTGGTGACCAACTCCTGACTCCATCATGAGACCCTGGGCCTCATCTAGATCGATGGTGTTCATCAGGGCAAATCTATTGAGCCCAAACACGATGGAGTTATGATGAGTAGATTAGGAGTTCTGGTGACCAGCTCCTGACTCCATCATGAGACCCTGGACCTCATCTAGATTGATGGTGCTCGTCAGGGCAACTCTATTGAACCCAAACACGATGGAGTTATGATGAGTAGATTAGGAGTTCTGGTGACCAGCTCCTGACTCCATCATGAGACCCTGGACCTCATCTAGATTGAAGGTGCTCGTCAGGGCAACTCTATTGAGCCCAAACACGATGGAGTTATGATGAGTAGAGTAGGAGTTCTGGTGACCTACTCCTGACTCCATCATGAGATCCTGGACCTCATCTAGATAGATGGTGCTCATCAGGGCAAATCTTTTGAGCCCAAACACGTTGGAATTATAATGAGTAGATTAGGAGTTCTAGTGACCAACTCCTGACTCCATCATGAGACCCTGGACTTTATCTAGATTGATGATGCTCGTCAGGGCAAATCTATTGAGCCCGAACACGATGAGGTTATGATGAGTAGTTTAGGAGTTCTGGTGACCAACTCCTGACTCCATCATGAGACCCTGGGCCTCATCTAGATCGATGGTGTTCATCAGGGCAAATCTATTGAGCCCAAACACGATGGAGTTATGATGAGTAGATTAGGAGTTCTGGTGACCAGCTCCTGACTCCATCATGAGACCCTGGACCTCATCTAGATTGATGGTGCTCGTCAGGGCAACTCTATTGAACCCAAACACGATGGAGTTATGATGAGTAGATTAGGAGTTCTGGTGACCAGCTCCTGACTCCATCATGAGACCCTGGACCTCATCTAGATTGAAGGTGCTCGTCAGGGCAACTCTGTTGAGCCCAAACACGATGGAATTATAATGAGTAGATTAGGAGTTCTAGTGACCAACTCCTGACTCCATCATGAGACCCTGGACCTCATCTAGATCGATGGTGTTCGTCAGGGCAAATCTTTTGAGCCCAAACACGATGGGATTATAATTAGTAGATTAGGAGTTCTGGTGACCAACTCCGGACTCCATCATGAGAACTTGGACTTCATCCGGGTCAAAAATAATAATGCAAACCCTAACGTAATTTCAAGTGAAAATGCGTTTTTCAGAAAATCGCAGCCAAATAACACTAGACCTTACTCATAGTGTTGTGTTCCTGCCGGTGAGTAAGGTTGCCAGAGCTCAACGAGGGGTGGGAGGGGGTTAGGGTCGGCAACGCGCATGTAACTCCTCTGGAGTTGCAGGCGTACATATGCGGGCCGTATGCTTGTTTGCCACCGACTTAGTATAAAAAAAAAGTAACACTGAAAATCCATCAATAAGCGAGTCTGTTTGGCATACTGTAAAAAATGAACTTTTATTAAGATTTTCTAATCGCAGTATATAGCACTTCTCGGAACTCCGTAGCTGATTACGATCGCAACGAATGCCTGACAATCGAGCACAGGTCCGTCCTCTAAGCGCGCTCCGCGCGGACTGAGAGCGGGGCGTCGCTGCTGCGTGATTTATACGTGTTTTAAAAAAATATAAATTTACGGCAATGTAGGTCCCATAGTTACGATTTTTTTTTATAGGTTAACATAAAGTTACAGTTTGCTACAATATTATTTTTAAAGCAAAATATGCGTACAATTTGCGGAAATAAAATATAATAAAACCCTGTTTTCGCCAAAAAAATGAAGAAAACTCGGAAGGTATTTTATCAGTTTTTTCAAATGAATTTTCGATTGTTAATCATTCCAGCCCCTCGTACGAGATATGTTGAATCAAATTGTAGTCATTCATGTACCAAATGATTCTTGGTTATAGCAAAATTGAGAACCGAAACGCCACATCTCACTGCAAAATTTGGAAAAGACTCCCAAAAAACCTCATTAAAAAAGAGGTTTAAAAGAGAAAATGAAAATTTGAACTGTTGGAGCCCCTAGTTTAGGAAACGATTATTTAAGTACGTTATCAGTTTTTGAATAAATACTAATAGTTACGTCGTAATCTTGAATGAAAAAGGAAGCATTTTACAAAATACGCTCGTCTGTAGGAATAAGGACTCTTAAGGTCGTGTATACATTTGGGACTTTGTTCGTATTGATATTTTCAGACGTGACTGTACCTGCTTCGTAATGTCCATCGACGTTTGATTACCATCCGACATTCTATTTCACTTGCAATGGACAACAACGTATATGGCAGTAAACACGATGCTACAAGCCAGTTGTGCAAAAAAGTGCATTAACCAACGGGCCGCTCTAGTTCGAGACGTATCAGAGCGATATGGTCCATCCATAATAACATACCGTGCGTGCAGAGAAAACGTCGGGACGAATAACATTAGACAGGACCATAAAAAAGTGTGCATGAGCTGAGGTGCTAGCGGATTACATGTATTCGGGTCGCGTGTATTCGATACATTTGTTATGCTAATCTGTCAATATCTGGCCGATCGACAACTCAATCTATTAAATTTCTATCGATTTTGCCCTCATGTTTTAACGTGACAGCCACTCATTGGGTTGCATTTTTTGCAGTCAGAAGTGCCAAGAGCGGAGTGAATTTTACAAACTTTTGTTCTATAATGCATTTTAAATAAGTTTGTTATGTGATTTACTCAGGAACGTGTTTGCGAAAAAATATTACAGGTCTTCTAGATATTTATTATGTTAGTTTCAAAAGAATTTAAACCTTTTAAAAGCTCTTACTATAGTGATTTGCTGGTTTGTTACTGCTAAGATTGTAAATGTCTTATTTGCATAGAAAACACCCATGACTCAGGAACAATTATCTGTGTTCATCACACAAATAAATGCCCTTACCGGGACTCGAACCCGAGACCATCGGCTTAATAGGCACGGTCGCTACCCAGTAGGGCAGACCGGCCGTCAATAACATAAAATGTATGTTACTAAATGTATTCATTCGAAAACAACACCAATTCTGATTTGTTAACTCAATACCTGTATAATATAATAATTCAGCCTATATACGTCCCACTGCTGGACACAGGCCTCATCTCATGCGCGAGAGGGCTCGGCACGCTAGCCCAATGCGGACTGGGGACTTCACATACACCTTTGAATTTCTTCGTAGATGTATGCAGGTTCCTCACGATGTTTTCCTTCACCGAAAAGCTAGTGGTAAATATCAAATGATATTTCTTACATAAGTTCCGATAAGCTCATTGGTACGAGCCAGGATTTGAACCCGCCACCTCCGCTTCTAATACCTACCTTTTTAATGAGTTCCTGATTCTTTTTCGCTGTTGCAAGTGCCACGTTAAGGTTTACTTCTGCAATAGGTAATTAATTTTTCAATCAATTAACGGATTCCGTGTGTAGTATTAAAAAATCTTACGTCATTTAATTCATCTCCTGTAATTACTCAGTCATTGTGAATCCAGTCTTTCGTCGCGTTTATTTAGCAACCGTTTATGTAAATAAATGTAATGATGATCAATTACATAAGTAGCCACATATTTGTGTCGTTGCGCAATGAATTATATTTTTGTAACATTGGTACATATTGCTTCTAAATGTTTTCCTGAACGGATTTAAGGAAATTCTGCATATTTAGTCGTATTATATTTGTAGTACTTACTGAATTGACACGTAAATGGCACACTGTCATGAGTGGGATCATTCGATTAGGGGACGAATGCGGCTAATTTAGGTGTCCGGTGTACCGTGCGACCTCAACCAAATTCGTCAGTGTCGTACGTAAAATATTTCCCATATATTATGTTATGACATGTATTTCCTTGAGTGACTTCGAACAAACGAAAAATATCTTGGGGGAGTTGGAGGTAGGTAAAGTTGGTAAAGTAAGTTGAATTACTATTAATGAGGTGTTGTAAAGATTGTTTCCTGAGCATACGCTTTCATCCCGTGAAAGTCGTGAATACAATATAAGGCTAAAAAGAAAATAAAACTTTTGATTTGATTGGTTTTTCAACCTTCTAGTTCCCTTACAAAACTAATTTCAGAAGAATTTTGTTTTTTGCTCCTATTTCCTTTGGCGCATGTTATAACTACTGATCTATTCTGCATTCAAACTACCTATAGTTTATCGCCTAACCAACGAGGTCAATGGAACTAATGAATGCTCCCATCGATAAAGGATTATTTACGTACTAAATAATTTAAGAATATGCACAGCAATACCGGAGTCTAGCACAAATGCTAACTGCCGTTAATGAGGATAGACGATAGGATATTAATGTTTCAATTAAAAGATGTCACTTAGTATGTTCTCAATAAGGACCATTTCTAAATGCATCTCTATGCCAGTTGCTTTTATTGACAACCGACCAAGTGGTTCCTTTTGCTAGCTTATTTATTATTATCTTTTGAAGTAGTATTGTATTGGCAATAAATAACTGTTCCCAGTTGAAGTGGCCGGCGATTTGCCACGCATTTTCCAAATCGTTCATAATGTCCATGTTATTAATGATAATGTCCAACTGTTCTTTGTCCACAACTGCATTGAATCCTACTTTTACTGTGTAGTCTTTACTGACCTGATCATGATTGACGACCAGTATGAAAAACGTCACTATGTAGTTCAGAGTAGGTACTACACTTAATTTTTTTTTCTAAGCTCTTGCCCTTCGATAATTTCACCTGCTTCACGCGTCTAATGGTCTTAAAAGTAAGTACATACAGAGTAGTTAAAGCATTATAATTCATTGGCGTTAACAATGACATAATATCTTCTAAACAAGTAGCAAATGTATGAGTCATTTAAATACTTAAACAAATTCGTTGTAAGTTTCAACTCGAAGCAACCTTTATTGTTTATATTGGCTGATTGTGTCATTGTCTCGATCAATTGGTTTGTTGTTATTTGGGACGCCGGAATGGCACTGACATTTAGTGTCTTGCATGCCTTTCATTTCTGCTACGTACCTAACTTTATACTATTTATGTTCTGTATACTCTGCGATTGCAACATGTGTGCTAAAATTAAATAACTAATGCAAATTGCTATTCATTTATATAAACGCCGAAGACACTTTCTATTCATTAACATAATCGGTCACATTTTTCTCCATTTAGACGTCCTTCAGCGGCAGTAGCGGTAGCATAATACTAAACTAACGGCAACACTCAAATGTCAATTGTTAGATTTTATGTCTTTGCAATAAGGTTTATCGTCAGTTAACTGAGTGGAGCATTGTCCAGCTGTTGTCATACGCCATTTGCAAACCTATTTGAAGTGTAAGTGCCTAAGCGAGCTCGTTGATTAAATAAACAACTAGTTATCTGGCGGGATCCGCGGATACTCGGCTGCTTAGGAAGCTAAAGTAGGTCACCGTCGTAATATTCATAGCTGCGATTATGAGTTTAGTATTCATCCATGATTTCTAGTGTAAAAATGTTAGTTATCTGCAGTATCCGCGTTGTAAAACTAGTTTGTTATTATGCTCTTTTTATATGTGAATGATAAGATAATTATATTGAAGCGTTAATTCGCTTCTGATGTTTTGATAGTGATAGTGTAATGTAGTAATTAAAGCACAGACTCATTTGTAAGTAAGAGCCGACTAGGGTACTCATTTGTGAATATTTTAATAGACATATGTAGACGTATTGATAGTTTTAAGAGCTGAAGATTATAAATGATTAAGCGTTTCATATGCTATTTTAAATAAACAAGATTGACTAAAAAGAGTAGCAAAGCACGTAAAGAAGACCCGGCGGTTAAAAGAGTAGCCTGAATAGTTAGGTATACGTGTAGTTAACGGTTTTACTCCGCCTCATTGCCATTTGACCGCTACAGCTAATTGTGTTAAGATCCTCTTGAAATAGAATATAAAGTGTCCAATGGCCAATTAATAATTATCCTTCATGTAGAGCATCTTATTTCATTATACGTCGCGGACTAGGAAAATGTATTTAAGTTATGTTTACATTTCTTGTTTACAAAATTAAATTACCCAGTTACCGGGCAAATAGTAACAAAATATTCTGCTTCGGTCACGGCACGCGAGCCGGAAGATAGCTAAATGGCGGGTAATTGGCGGGAACAGCGGACAGCGGTGAAAATACGGAAAGCCGGGTGCAACTACCACTCCGGAATTTTCCGGTACAGAGCGCTGCTTCATGGTCACCTGTAAGACGAGTGACTTACGTAAAGTTACATTAACTTAACGTATTGATTAAACAATATGCAATCAATCATAATAATAATAACTTTTCTAACAAGTACTACTTACTAGCGAAAATTAATAATTTAGGAAAAATCTTCAAGTTGTTCCGGAATTATTTTCAGTTTAGAAAATATTATATTTTTCCCGCAAATACAGAGCTCTAATTTGCCATATTGTTCTTTCCAGTGATGGTAGTCCGGTAGTTCCGCCGCAGCCATGCCGCTGCCGAAGCGATGCGTGGAGCCGGTCCACGTGTCGCGCGGCACCGTGCCGGAGCGGCTCGCCGTGCCGTCCGAGCTGGAGGCCGTCACCAACGGCACACTGGCCAACACTGTAAGGTATGTCATCGATGCAGCCCGGCCACGTGTCGGCACCGTGCCGGAGCGGCTCGCCGTGCCGTCCGAACTGGAGGCCGTCACCAACGGCACAATGGCTAACACTGTGAGGTATATGTCATCGATGCAGCCGGCCACGTGTCGGCACCGTGCCGGAGCGGCTCGCCGTGTCGTCCGAGCTGGAGGCCGTCACCAACAGCACGCTGGCCAACACTGTGAGATACATCATCAGAGTGCGGCCATGCGGCTTTCTTAGGTTTCACTGAATTCTGAACCCCAGAGTACCAAAACAATAAATGTTGAGTAAAATGTTGGGTAGGGCATATACCTCCTACCCCAAAAAAAAACTAGTGTTAAGTGCGCGAAAGCGGCGCCCGATGGTATATGACACACATTAATACATGCTATAGTTATCGCACTACCCCTTTTATCGCACTAAATCTTTACAGGCTTATAATCTTACATTGTGTGTTATTTCCAGGCAACTGTCGTCACTATCGAAGCATGCGGAGGACATGTTCGGCGAGCTGACAAGAGAGGCGAGCAACCTCGCGGAGCGCACCAACGTGCTGCAGGCGCGGATAGACAGGCTCGCCATCAAGGTCACGCAGCTCGATTCTGGAGTTGAGGAAGGTAAAGCATAATTTTTTACTAATGGTATTCGGACATAGTGGTACCTGATGTCTGTAGTTAAATGGATTCACATATAGTTACCCCATTCGAGATTCCCCTGGAACTAATTTCTCACAATGTCTACACACCAATTTAACTTTTATTTTATTTCAGTGTCCCTTCAAGACATTCAAATGCGCAAGGCCTTCCGCTCTTCGCGGACATTCCAGCAGCAACTATTCAGTCGCAACTCCATGCCGACGGCCATGTTGGCGACGTACGCGCGCTGCGACCGCCCGCCGCCGCTCGAGAGGCTCAACGAGTTCAGAGACGACGGGAGAGATGCGAGAAAGTTCTACACCGATCCGGATTACTTCTTCGAATTGTGGAGGAGGGAAATGCTGCAGGATACAGAGCGCATTCAACACGACCGCGGGAAGAAGGTAACATCCATATAGCTTAGTCTTGTCTGGGGTTTTCTGGTCATAAAGAGTGCATATGCAGACGGCAGAGTGATATTAAATATCAACTACATGCCAACTGCTATGGTTTTGACGTACAGTTGTGTGTAATATAATAGCAGACCATAAGGAAATAAAAATTAGGGGAAAACTATAACTTTGGATCATTAATATTGGATCTTTTTATATAATTCTACTGCATTACTTGACGACCGGTTTGGCCTAGTGGGTAGTGACCCTGCCTACGAAGCTGATGGTCCCGGGTTCAAATCCTGGTAAGGGCATTTATTCGTGTGATGAGCATGGATATTTGTTCCTGAGTCATGGGTGTTTTCCATGTATTTAAGTATTTATAAATATTTATATATTATATATATCGTTGTCTAAGTACCCTCAACACAAGCCTTATTGAGCTTACTGTGGGACTTAGTCAATTTGTGTAATAATGTCCTATACTATTTATTTATTATTTGTTTCAAAATTAACTGTACCCTTTACTTAAATGATATTGGAAGTAAGAAAAACATGAAAGCCGGCTTTTTTACTAAAGCATGAAAATTCTTATAAAAATGTAGGACCCTATAAAAGAAATACAGTTGTGTACTATAAATGTAATTTAGTATCTTGCCTATTATTTTTATTTATTATTGGTAAGCTTTGTCAGAAACGGGATATCGCGATGTCGAAACGGCTTATTTAGGCCGTCAATAGTATTCGTTAGCACAGTGTTTTTTTAACCTTTTAGTGACAATGGACCACTCGGAAATAGTACATTGTTGAATAGGCTAGAAAATGACCAATAGATGGACGAGATGGATAGATCCACTCATCCAAGGACAGTTAAGAATCAGTGAGTCAGCGCAACTAAGTATCGAAAAGAGGTGGTGAGGTTAGATGTCGTTATGTAAGTTTGAGATATAATGGCAAGTATGTTAGGGAATAGGCGGATCCACACAGAGCGAGCATACGCGCGAGGCAATTTCCTCGCAAACAAAACGGTCAGTGTAGGCGTGCCTCGGTCGAGGCAGAGCGCACGTTTTCCTCGGGCGAGCGCGACCTTGGCCGCTCGGTGTCGGTTTTTCGGCATGCTCAAAGGCGCCTCAGTCGTTTGGTGCGCGTGGTTATTTTGTTCCGTACATCAAATTGGAAAATATGCAGCTGACTGAGGGACGCTATCTTGCCGATCAAAAAAAAAGTTACACGAACACGCGGCCGCGCGAGGCCGGTCGTTTGCCGCGCGAGGCCCGTTGTTTGCCGCGCGATGAAATTTCCTCGCGAGGCTGCTCGCTCTGTGCGGACCCGCCTCACACTCAGTACCGGCGCGCGCTACGCGCTACAAGCGTAGCCGATAACATGCAAAATCCCGTATATAAAAAACAGCGACTACGAACAGAGAACCCGACTATCGGGTCATCGGCACTGAATGTGCTAATGATACGGGCAGAATGGTGAAGCAGGTTTCTGACGGAGCGCTCCCCGCAGGTGCGGCAGCCGCGCAGCGGCGGCGCCGACGGCCGCGGCGCGCGCCGCGTGCGCCCGCCGCACTCCACACGGGAAAGACAAAAGGTATGCTGTTATGTCTGTTATTCCCTCTTCTGATTATATTAATAGTACATTGTGCAACGAGGGGGGTAAGTGAAATTTTGGATACGAGACCCGAGTTTGCAATATTCTTACCCCCGGAGTTACAATGTTTTTCATCACACTTGCGAAGAAAAAACTAAATTTTAAGCGAAATCATTCTTTAATACGGTGACATATCACACATTCGCCCGCTATTTTGTAATTTCTTGGCAGGTAAGTCATCGAAGGCACAGACCTATTGGGCATTCAGCCACGATTGAAAATTATTTAAAAATATTTTAAACGGCTGTTAAATTAATCAAATTAAATAATTTTAAACATAAACAAAAGTATTAAATTATAAACGACAGTATTTTAAAAGTAAAACTCATGCTACTTGGTTTGTAAGAAAAAGAATAAGTGAAATAATAAAAATAAAAAAACCTCTAGGGAGTTACAGCTTTTTTCTCACTATCCATAACTCCCGCGGGAATAAAATAGGCCTTTGTACTTCAGCACACCTGCATGAAATAAGATCTTTTTCGAGCAAGGGTGATGAAAAAACTCTCTTACGTAGATGTTTATTGTATTATTTTATTTCCGAAGTCAAATTAAATCATAATAACTGGCATTTTTCGAATACTTTCGAGTTTAGTGAGTGTTACGACTGTTGCGAGGTCCCAAGGGACAGCGCGGTTGGTAATCACGTTCGGAGTTCACGTGTGTGAGGTCCCCTTTATCCTCTTGAGTCCTTTTCTTAATTTGTCAACCAAAACAGACTTTTTAAAAATATAATTTGTAGGCGGCGGCAGTGACGCGCGGCGAGCACATCATGGCGCCGGCGCAGCTGCGGCACTACAACATCGAGCCGCAGCCGCCGCCGCTGCAGACGCAGCTCTCGCAGCAGTCCATCCGGCAGGAGTCCGTCTATGGTGAGAACATTTGCTTTTGTTCCGTTTCGCGCCTATTCCGTTTGTTTGTTGTTATCTATGTAGCCAAATTCCAGCAACATAAGTGCTTCATTGAAACTGGTTTAACAAAGACAATCTAACGCTCATTTGAATGAGGTATGCCATGATTTATATTGCTTTCGGTTTTTTATTATTATTTTATTATTTTAAACTTTATTGGACATAAAAATAGTACAACAGGCGGACTTAATGCCAATAAGCATTCTCTACCAGTCAACCATAAGGCAAAACAGAGAAACTTCAAGGTGGGTGCAGTGAGAATTAAACAAAAAAAAACCCGTAAATTTTAAGCGAAATAAAATTTCTAAATAAATACTATAGTATGTTTCATTATATCTTATGACTATGAGTACATAAATATATACATATATATGGATAAACAAGGAAAGATACATATACATAAAATTGCACGTGCGTTATGGGTTACTTACCGACTAATTCCCACTACGCCTGCCTTATCAGGTGGTTATTAAGCAAACGTTTAAAAGTTAACTTAACTGTTTTTAATTGAGTAATGTTACTGCGTATGGCATCTTCAGGTTCTATGTTTTACTTGATATAACTTCGCAAGATTTCAATGAGGCGTGTTCCATTGGATTCAGATAATTCGTAGAACGAAATTTTTAGGTAAGTATTAATGTTGTTATTATCATCGTTGTGTTTTTTAAACCATCATCGTCTCGTCTTCATCGCGTTGTTCCGGCCATTTGCCACGGCTCATAAGAGCCTGAGGTCCGCTCAGCATTTAATCCACTCGACATTTGGCGTAGGCATTAGTTCTTACGAAAGCGACTACCTATGTAAGTAAACCTTATAGAGGCACAGAATAAATAATAGTAGTACCGTACAGAAAGGAAACTTACTACAAAGCCGAAGTTTGACAGCGATTCAGGGATTAATAGTGTTTTCCCTTTCGAATGTATGGAACTATCCCTTTCGGCTATTTAGCGTTGTTAAAATTCATGTAATTATCTTATCTGTGGTTGTGCACGCAAAGGGACGTCAAGTTGTGCCAACCCTAATAATTGCTCGGATCAATGCCGCGCCGAACGGAGCCGAAAATCCCGAACGCTCCAGTTTCCTCTACCTGACATAGGCTAGTCAGGTTTCCTTACGTTCGATGTTTTCCTTCACCGAAAAGCGACTGGCAAGTCCCGAAAAACTCATTGGTACTAGCGGGGGTTTGAACCCGAGACTTCCGGGGGCCTACTGCGAAAACAGAAATTCGCAAATTGCGGGGATCTTCCTCTTTTACTCGCACTAAGACGTAATTAGAATGACAGAGAAATTCCCGCAATTGACGAACGTCTATTTTCGCGGTTATACCCTGGATGGAAAGTCGCTCGTTTATCAACGCTTATTGTGATTGTTGAACCATCATTTTCTATAACATTGTGATGTAAACATTTGAACAAAAATAGAATAATGATAATATCATTATTCTATTTTTGTTCAAATGTTTTCATTATATTATAATGAAAGGTGTTTTTGCATGTGATAGGTACGAGCATCCCGGACGGCGGCTACCGGGCGGGCGCGGCGCAGGCGGCGCGGCCCAACTCCATCGAGATCGACCACCATCAGAACCGGCAACCCCGGCTCACAGGAAACGGACATGGTCAGTTCTATAATAAATACAGCATATTGATGTTTAACTATCTGAAATAGTTGCATAATGACAGCTATTGATTTAGATTGCACACATTAATAGTAAGCTGCTATACTACACGGTATACATTAGTAGCAACTTTCTATTCCGATAGGGTGGTTACCGGTTAACATTTCTAGAATGAATAAGTTTTCTTTAATTTGTGATTTTTTATTACATTATCTTAAGTTGACTGCTAGGAAAATATTGATACTGGAGAGGAAAGGAATTTATTGGCATAAATAAATTGCATGTGAAAGTAAAAGTTTTCATTTTCATACAAATTGTATGGGAAAAGTTTTCCTACATTTGTGGCTTTTTTAGCCGGAAAATTTTTTTGGTTCCATAAGAGATTTTGATCCTTTATAGGAATTGGATCAATTGGCATAAAAAAAAGTTTACAAAAAATTACCTTTTCCTCGCACCCTGTATGTTTTTTCCAAAATCTGTAAACCCCAATCTTCATTAATTTGAGTTCGAAGGAAGGTCTTCTAAGACTGTTTTCACGTAGCAAGCACGGGATCTGGTGGCTGCCGCCACTGACCCAAAAAGAAAATCCATCCTGTATATTGTTAGGCTAAATACCCATTTTATTCCTGGCCTATATCGGCCGTCGCCTTCGGGGTCTAAATAAGCTACCAGCTACAATTTCTTATGACATAGACCTATAGTTTCCTATATGTAAAACATTTTATAATAAACTTAATACTATGAATTGCTATCCGAGTATAACAACTGTAAAAGATAACAAATAATGTGATAGCTAAATCTAATTTTCACACTCATTGAATAAAGAATAAACCTTTTTCTTAAATAACCCTAACGAACTTGGTTGTTTTATGCTGATTGTTACACAACCTACTTATTATGGCACATAGGGGAACATACGTTATTGCGTTAGCGTAAACGCGAGCGGCGGGGAAAATTGACGGCGATGCGATTTCGATTTTCGAATCTAAGGCCATATCGTTGCCGGGCGCGACGGTTTCCTACGGAAGTGTTTTTTGCACGCTAATAGTCTGGACGGTCGGACTAAACGTGTCGTTTAGTAAATTAATATTAGAAACAGTGATGTGCCACAATTAACTGATCCTGCAGCGTAACTGTATCAACTGATGTCCGTGGCAAATTTAATTTGGGCCCTATGATAACAGCTTATCGGTCAAATCGGGGCCACTCGGGCCAGCTTTGTGCCCCCTATAGTTACGTCACTGTACTGAATTAGTGATCCTCATATTGACGTGATGTTTGCAGTGATGGTGGACGAGAGCCCGTACGGGTCGGTGGAGCCCATCTACGGCGGCAGCGGCGCCGGCACGCCGCGCCGCCCGCGGCCCTCCGTGCCGCCGCCCGCGCCGCCCGCCGACACGCCCAACAACCACACGCCGACCAGGTGCGTCACTAGTGTAGTGCAGTGATGTGGACGAGAGCCCGTACGGATCGGTGGAGCCCATCTACGGCGGCAGCGGCGCCGGCACGCCGCGCCGCCCGCGGCCCTCCGTGCCGCCGCCCGCGCCGCCCGCCGACACGCCCAACAACCACACGCCGACCAGGTGCGTCACTAGTGTAGTGCAGTGATGTGGACGAGAGCCCGTAGGGGTTATACATACTAACCGATGTAGTATTTGTCCTCAGATCGACGTTGCCCCCGCCGCCGCCGCCGCCGGAGGGCACGACGTCGCCGCCCATGATGAACGGCGCGTCGCCGCCGCACCGCACCGCGCTCGACGCGCACCTCGACCACATGCACGCCGTCATCGGTGAGTTATACGGTTATCAGACTAAGGCTTAGAACTTACGTATTGTGTAGTGTAAAAAAAGTTGCAATTGTAAAGAGCGTAAATTTGATAGAGTAATCATGAATTACGAACATAGAAAAGGAAGGGCATTGTGAAAATGTAGTGTTTGGACACGTTCGTCAGGCATGATGTCGTCCGAGGAGCCGGGAGCGCCGCCGGGCGCGCCGGCGCCGCTGCCGCCGCCCGCGCCGCCCGCGCCGCCCGCCATGCCGGCGCCGCCGCCCGCCGAGGAGCGGCCGCGCCCGCCGTCGCCCGGCTCGCTGCTGCGCGGCGCCTCCGCGCTCAAGCCGCCGCGCCCCGCCGCCGAGCCCAAGGAGGACCCGCGCTCCGACCTGCTCAAGGCCATCCGGGACGGTGAGTGCTGCCTCCTTATTCATTCAACTTTGACAATCCTTTTCGATCGATCGTTGACCGCCAAAGACATCAACTGACGCGGGTGGCTATGGCCCAAGATCCGACCTTCTTGCATTCCGACAATATTCACGATGATGCACACTGTAACTGTATGCTAACATCTAATTGTACGGTGCACACTCATCGGGATGAGGAACGTGAGGATATTCTGTAGCTGTTTGCTGCGGGGTTTCGAAGTACCGCGAGATATCCGAGCGAGATGGTGATTTCCAGAAGAAGCAAACACAATAAGCGAACAAAAATAAAGCGCGCATCTATCCTAGCGGATCGTACCTAAATTTGTTATTGAAGCTGAATTCACTGGCTTAATCCATAATCGTATTAGTCTCAACGATCAGTTTCCTTGGTTTCTTTCTTTTTACTTTAATTAAGATGAACAAGTGGCTGACCTGAGCTATCGTAACAGGCATCAAACTGCGCAAAGTGGACAAGCGTGGCGACGAGACGACAGGCCGCTACGACACGCTGCGTGGAGCGCCCGCCTTCCTCGACGTGGCCTCCATCCTCGCCCGCCGCGTCGCCGTCGAGCTCAGCGACACCAGCTCCGGCGCCGACTCCGACTCTGACGACTCCGACCAGGTACACCCTTCATCGACGTGTCCTCCATCCTCGCCCGCCGCGTCGCTGTCGAGCTCGGTAACACGAGCTCTGGCGCCGACTCCGTCACCCTAAATGGATCATACTTCTTACCTTAAATTGGCAGAGAGTTCAGAGGGCTTTAACTTGTTAATTCGTACGTAAGTATGACAGGAGGCAACACGTCGAACGTGGTTCGCGGTAGGCCCTCTGAACGCGATGATGATACAATATTTTTTTGAGATATCTCATAGCACTGTTGGCAGGTTTGGATCTTTAATATTTCGTTCATTATAGATCCAACATTATTTGTATAAATGCTTTTCAAATTTCGCAACGTTTCCCAGGGAATCGTGCGTCTATGAGATCCTCTGAAAGTGGGACCGGGACTAATTTAGAAGTTGTTTCAGTGGACCACCGAGTCTCGCGCGTGACCCCGGGCTTCGCCACGCCGCGAGCCGCGCCTGCACCGGCCCCTCGACCCGTGCCCCGCCCCGGCGAAGCCCGAACACAAGCTGCCCGCATCCGCATCCGCACCCGCGCCCGCGCCCGCGCCCGCCGGCGTCAGCGTCGCCATCATCATCAAGCCCGAGCGCACCAACACCGCCAACAACGGCGGCACTGTCCGCGAGCAGGCGCTCAAGCTCGAGCAGACCGCGCGCCAAGCCAAGCCCCCGCCGCGGACTTCCTCTATCGACTCCTCCAAGTCTACGCTGGATGACCAGAGCTATGTGAAGAACTCTTCTTTCTTGAGCCGCGACATTCAAGCTCAGAAAACTAAAGAACCTGTCAATAATTTCAAAATCAAACCGGAGTCGCCGGTCGTAAAGGAGGCTCCTCCGTCCGTGGCCGTCTCAGATTCGCCTCCGCGGAAGGGCATTCTGTCGCCTCCTAAAAAACAGGTCGTACCTCCTCCAAGGAGCGACGTACTGTCCCCTACGAAAACTGAAGTCGCGTCCCCACCGAAGCAAATTATCCCTCCACCTAAGAAAGAGAACTCTCCTCCTGTTGCGACTTTCAAAGTTAAGAGGAACGACGATCCGCCCGCTCCGAAATCAATTATAAAGGAATCTAATGTGGCTAAAGAATCGCCGATGCCGTTAAAAACTGAAAAACTTTCGCTGGTCGACAATGGGGTTACTATAGAAAACGAAGTTAAAAAAGACGCGAACGATGGTGATGTGGCCGGGGGCGGGGACGCGGGCAACGAGGAGTCCAACGGGGTCGGGGATAAAATTAAGAAGTTTGAGAAAGCCGCGGAGGATGCCAGCGTCCCGCCAGGCCGGCTGTCCCGCCCGGGCTCCGTGCGGGGCCGCGGCCGCACCGAGAGGCTCGGCTCGGACCCCAAGGAGGACCTTCCGCCTCCGGCCACACCGTTCAAGGATAACGTGCACTTTGAACTCGGAAGTGCGACTTTAGGGCGGCAGCAGAGTTTATCAAAGAACAGCCCGCCGCTGCCAAAATGGCCTCGCGACCAACCCGCGGAACCGATAAAAAAGGCCGAGCCGCAAAAGATTATAAAGCCGGAATTCAAACCCATGCCGTCGCCCGTGGACGTGACGATCCGCTCGCCGAGCCTCGGCGTCAAGATCGCCGACCAGTTCCCGTCCCACGGCACCGCCTTCCGCAACGTCGCCTCGCCCTCGCCCGCGCCCGCGTCGGAGGCAGACGTCGCCCGCGCCGTGCACAAGTTCGAGGACGCCGCTCTCAACAACTCGAAGCCCTGCAAGTCGAAACCGAAGGAGAAGTCGTACCAGATAAGCAAGGGGTCGAGCTACTTCACGCGCGGCTCCGAGGAAATATGGCTCGTGAAGAAGAAGGATATAGAGGAGATCGAGGAGCGCGTGCTGGACTCGTTCCGTCGCGCCGGCGGCAACGTGTGCGTGCGGAGCGAGTCGCTGCGGCCCGCGTCTGACGGCGGGCACGCGCACGGCGGGTTCTCGCACGCGACCATGGGCCGCAAGCGGCAGATGTACGCCCGCAGCGAGTCGCTGGACCCGCAGTGGGCCGGCGCCCGCGCGCAGACGCTGAAGCGGCAGACGTCGGTGGCGTGCACATGCGGCCACGACAAGAAGACGCGCGCCAAGAGCGCCGCCGCCGCCGCCACCGCCGCCGCCGAGCAGCCGCCGCGCCCGCGCTCCCGCTCGCACGGCGACGACAACAACCAGGCGCACGTGCTCGACAAGTACGAGACGCTCGTGTAGCATTACACCCGCTCGGACGCCGACCGGCCCTAGTCGGCCGGCGTTCGATAGCGGCCAGGCTCCCGCGTCGGCGACGCGGTTTCGTTATTAGTGTTGACTGTAGTACTGCCCTATTCCGTGCATGATATTTGTGATAGTGGAGGTGCGAGCCCGTACACTGAGGCTCCTTGGTGCGATGCGTGAGTGTGTGAACGTGATTTACATAAATTATTTAATCTATGTGGTATATCGATTCAGTATCTATTGATATTATTCTCGTACGGGGCGACGATTTATCGGCTAGTCTTATGAATGTTCTCGTAGAAATTGGAGCTGAATAAATTTAGGGGCAATTCAATATTTATTTCATTGTAAACCAAATATATATAGAATACTTACATTTATGTATTCATACAGGATATAAAAAAATATAGTACTGACGAAAATAGCTAGTGTATTAGTATTTAAAATAACTATTATATACTCTTAACTTTTACAATGTGGTGACCGGCTGAGTTTGTTATGAGATTTTAAAATTTGTTACCTTAATTTCGTCATTGCAAATGGAGTTCTTATTTTTCTAAGTACTGATAGGAAAATGTGCAACTTGTGCGTTGTTATGCGAGAGGAATCCATTTCATACAAAAGTTTCACATAGTTCTAGCATATTCTCATGAACTCAAATGTTTTGCTAAACTATTTTGTAGATTGGAGCATGTTCCCATTAGTGCAACCAATGCAAAGACGACAAATAGAACCTCGACTTAATATAAGTCAATTATGATGTAATTAGTGATACCATAGTACTGTAATCGTTTTTACTGAAAGCAAACTTTACCCACCTGAGCACAATCTAAATATAATGGTGCTTTGCTTGTTGAAAACATTGTAACATTTCACTTGGACCTCTAATTGTCTGTTTTTTTAGCGGTTGTGAAATTACGTTTTGAGATTAGATCTTTAATTTACTTATGAGAAGCAAGCTTTATCGAAACTTAAAGTTTATGTTTAACTAATACGAAGTTGCTAGTCGATATGAATATTTAAAATCTATGTAATCACAAGATATATCTCTTACTCAGTATTTTCAGCTTTTATATGATCCATATTTTACTTTCACCCGATATTTTCGTAACAGATAGGTAGGTAGGTATACATATTATAATATTCCATTTTAAAGTAATGTACGATTTTGTATTTTCATATAATATGTGACCTGTATATGTAGTGCCAATTATATCAATGTATATTTTGATCAATGTTAAATCAGTAACTTCCATTTTATAATGAATTTTGTATTCATTTAGTGAAAGTACCAACGAGTTACACCAAAAATATTAGTAGTGTGTGACGCATTTGAATGTGGTAGGACCCTGAGGGCGAAGGAACGTCGTATTTTTCTTGCTTTTTATTTTATAATAGGCGGAAAATGTTCTCATTTAATTGTACTGTAAATACTATTAATTGTATTGTTATTCTTTGTAAAAATACATCAAAATATGTCAATAGGCAAACTTTATAATATAATAATAGAACAGCTCCTTGTAACAGAATTACTTCCTCTGATCAATACTAACGAGAATGAGTAATGAGTATTATATGCATTCCAAGTGTTTTGTTGCTCAGCATTCTCTCTATACAAATATTTAATAATTTTAATATTAAAAAGAGCAACGAATGTGTACCAAATTTTTACTAAGTAATGAAGGTAGTGTAACTAGATAGACATATTTTTCATTTTTAAAATGCTAGTATTTATGGTTTTTCACAACATTGGATGTAAACTATTTTTGACACTAGAAAGCACCTAAATTCTTTCCACATGGACAAATGTCCTTGTAAAGGGCGGTTTTATGAAATCGGAGCAGCTTAGGTTCTTATGAATGTAATAAATGTTTCCAAAACTTGTAGGCATTTTCATCATCTTTCATTAAGTAATTTTTTTTATTATCTCTCGTTGTGTTATTTGGGGTACGAGCAACGCTCTGTAGAATAGTTTAATGTACTGTATGTAAGATCACGTTTAGTGCTAAGCCATGTAAAGTATAGTAGTAAGAAAATAAATAAAGCATGTTTTATATTATGTAGATTATGTAAACGCCTCTTTATTTTGCCAATAACTGGCAAGCGCTGATTATTTATTAGCATTTTTTCTTAAATGTTTATAATTTTAAGCTAAAGCTGAAATGTCATTACGTCTAATAAGAAAATATTTTATAAATTGTTTATTTGCTAATATGATTTAAATTAAATTAATAGCAATTGGGTTTTATTCCATCTCACTTATCCTTTAAAAAATACCTGGACTATCATAAAACATGCCTGCGAAGTTAAGAAATGTTAAGTAGGAAGAGTGATAATAAAATTCCAGAAACATACGGAAATGTTTCTTGTTATGTTTTTTTATTTTTATTATGCGTTTAAAATTTTGGGTCCAGTCCCCGCGAAGTGTACGGGCGGCTGGATCCGTAAGGTCTGTGGGATGTTTTATATAAGATGTTTTTTATATTTTCTTGTTATGTTTCTGGACTTTATAATTATGACTATATGACGTAGGGTCTGTAGAAACAATTTTTCGTCGACTCTATAAAGTTCAAGCTGTAGCTGTAGAATCAGTTTCAGCTTCATCTCATAAGGCTTATGGCTCTTAAGAGACTCCATTGACATTGACACCTCATTTATTAAAATCGGTTTAGTAGTTTCTACAGTAAAGGTGGGACATATGACACAAACCTTGCCTTAGTTTGATAAAAATGTGATGGTATGTTACATGATGTGTACAGCCGCCACATCAGATATATCTGAGTGGCAAAGGTTCTCACAAATATCTGAACACGCCACTATTGGCTCTATGGCCTCTATCTCAAGGCGATAGCTCCTATATGTCTGATCACTCTGATGATGACTGTAACATCATGTACGAATGTTTTATTCGTCCATTTATATTTCTATGATTCGTCCGCAATGTGCCTACCACATTGACATTTATCTAAGGACGTGCCTTACGGGCAATAAGAATGGGGCCACTACAGCGGTGTCACGCATACAGACTTGTCATACGCTTCACGCACACGAGCCAATCGTGCAGTCTAACGCGATATGGGTTGATGAGTTCGCATCATGCTACGGCCACATTATAGGGCGAAGATTCGTGGCGCGTTGTCGCGACAAAAACTTCGCGGAACACGAACTACATGGCCACATATTGTCGCGATAAAAGCTTCGGGCGAACTAGATCGGTCAATGTGGATCTGGCGGCAAGATGGAGGAAGCGTGAACTCTTGAAGTGTAGCCACTTGCACGAACTTTGTCGCGATAAAATTCCTTTGATGTGTGGCAAGAAACCGACAGGACCCCGAACACAGTTCGAGTTCGCCCAAATGATTCGCGCCACAGCGAACTACGTGGCTATACGTGTCGCGACAGGTCGAACATTCGCCGAATCCCGATAATGTGGCCGCAGCATCACGCGCGCAATTGGTCGCAACAAGTCGCGTTAGACTGCACGACTGGCTCGAATTAGTGAGTGACCCCACTGCACTAGCACCATTTTTAGTGCCCGTAAAGCCCCTCCTTAGATAATGTCAATGTCCTACCAGTACTTCTATCGCAAAATCAAGCGACACTTAGCGCATTTACACCCACTAATTAATCTAATTATATACGAGTACCGGCTACGACTCCACGTGTCTAAACGTAATAGCAATAGCGAACGGTGAATCGCTAATGCTGAACGCGTAACCAATAAATAGCATTCAGTTTCGCGCTTATTTCAACGGAAATAGTTTTGTTTATGACCTACGATACAATGTTGCCAGTGCAATAATTATTGTAAATTATAAATACTTATAAGTTGATTTTCCAAATTGCATTGTAAACTTTTGTTATTGTAGTAAGCTGTGTTGATTACTGAAATTTAGATAATTGTATTGCCTTAAAAGTTTGATAATATAATGGCACGAGAAATCAAAAGAAAAAGAAAGGACATTGCCAGTATGAAAACAGGCGAAAGTGAAGCTACCATAGACTAGTCATGATATTTTTGTTGCATTCCTTTCATTCTGAAAAGTTTGTAATTTTGCTACTTGCTACAAATGCCGATAATATTCAGTGCAGTGCAGTGTTTTTGACAAGTTTCAGTTTAGTTATATATGAAAAATATTTGTTATAACATAATTGACTTAAAATATAAGTGGTGCTAATTTCAGTGAGCTACCAGTAAAGTGTTTCAAAATCTGGAATCGAAATTTATCGTTACCCAGGAGTCGTTACGAAATTTTGCAAAATGACTTCAGCACTTTATTTAGAGCACTATCTAGACAGTCTTCAACATCTGCCGATAGAATTACAGAGAAATTTCAAGTTAATGCGGGACCTCGATGATAGGGCACACGGGTTAATGAGGACAATTGATCTTATGGCTGACGAACTATTGCCCAATATTCCGAAAATGGACGAGGAAATGAAGAAAGACAAGGTTAATACAATACAGGGCCTGTTTAACAAGGCCAAGGAATACGGCGATGATAAAGTGCAGCTCGCAATACAGACTTACGAGTTGGTCGACAAACACATACGGCGCCTTGACTCTGACCTTGCTCGCTTCGAATCGGAAATTCAAGAGAAAGTGATGAGCGCCCGAGCTGCGCAGCAAGCCGCCGCAGACCAAGAGCCGAATACCACCACTGTCAAGAAAGGAAGGAAAAAGCATAAGGGTAGTGAGAAGGCAGCTGCTACCACAGGTAAGAAGAAGCGCGTCGGAGCTTCCAGCGAGGACGATGCGGTCGCGTCGGGCAGATCCGCAGCCAAAAAGAAGGCACAGCGCAAAGGTGCAACTACAACAGCCAGTGCTGTCAAGGAACAAGAAGAAAATGCAGATTTGGACTCGGTTGCTGGCATGGCTCATCCCAGTGACGTCCTCGATATGCCTGTCGACCCTAACGAGCCCACTTATTGCCTCTGCCACCAAGTTTCATATGGAGAAATGATAGGTTGTGACAACCCTGACTGTCCCATTGAGTGGTTCCACTTTGCATGTGTGGATCTTAAGATTAAGCCCAAGGGCAAGTGGTATTGCCCTAAATGTACTCAGGACCGCAAGAAAAAATGATCCACGGTGAAACCTCCTGTCAAACCCTCTGACAAGACTGTACAGGTAAAGAAAGAAGTAAAGTAACTTCAGTCTTTATTACCAAAAACTATGTGTGAAAAATTAGATAGTAAATGAATTTATAGTAATATAAAAGATATTAAAACTAGTAGCATTGTGGTAAACTGTATTTAGTTTTATATAATTTAAAATTTGAAAGCCTATTTTTATGGTGTATAAATTGCTGTAGTCTTAATTCATTATTTGAAAATGAGCTAGTAATAATTTAATATATTATACAAGATGCATTTATCATCTAATTGCATACCTGTTTATTTTATACACACAATCTGTTTTAAAACAGATAAAAGATGATAATCAATAGATATCTTATGTAGTAATATTACACAACATTCAATGTGAATGCTAATAACAGTTAGCAGATGTTTTGTAAAATTATATATAAATTTTGTACTGACAAAAGGAATTCAGTGTCTTGTACCCATTTTTAAGAAGATTGAACTTTGTTATTTTTTTTTTTACTTGCCGTCATATGTTATGCAAGGCAACAGGTTCCATGTTTTTATTTGATTAAAAAAATAGATGTTTCCAATATATAACTATGTTTTGTGAAGTAAATGGGATTATCATTATGCAAGCAAACTATAGTACTTCAAGATGATTCGCAGTTTAGTGAACTCCAGTATAAAATATATTTAACCCCCCCATTGCCCATTGTTACTAAACTGCCTAACATCACAAGTAAAGCATAAGTTACAGCTATTAACACATGGCTATTACGCACAGTGGGGCAAAAAAATCTGTATATTTAAAATCAAAAGATGAAGGATGCTATCAATTAGATATGGTCACAATGGCTAAGAAAAACATTTTTTTTGTTTGCTTGGGGAAAGTTGAACAGTATGTCTGGTTGTAGACATCTGGTTCTTTTCCAGACAATTGTCCCAGTTCAGTGACAATGTCTTGTTTTCTTGGGTGTAGTAGGCAGGTAGACACATACAAAACTGGCCATAGTCGCTGTAACACGCTCCAGTCCGGCGAAAAAACTGGATGTGTACAAACAGCCTATGATGATTCCCTACAAGCATTTCTTTTACCATATCTAACCTTTATCTTATTTAGCAATGTGTCTACTGTGTTATTGTGTATAATTCTATAACATTCAAGTATTTGGTATCTTTTTTGTTTGAAAAACCATATAAATAAATAGTATTAACAATCAGCACTAGATAGCACCACTATCTATATCAATTTAATTTTATGGGTATTAAATTAAACTAAAACATTAAGTTGTTAAAGGAAACTTGTGGAAATGTATATTGCTGTAGCATATAAAGAGAACATTTTTAATTGAGCCGCAAATTATTATTACACTCTCCTGATAACTACTATAGAATTTTGTGGAGTTTGGGCTGAGTGTGGTCCATAGTGCTATAGCCAATAATAATGTAAATTGTAAACTATATTAGGTACTTACATATTGATTTTATTTTATTATTATAATGTCACTTACAGTATACACCAAACATGACACATAGGAATATAAGAATTGAATTATAACATGCGCATAATTATATATATGCGTATATTATTATGCGCATATGCATATATAAAGCCATGGTTATTAATGTGAATCTTGAATTTCCATAGCACATTATTATTTGGGTCCCTAATAATCAATTTGTTACATTACAAAACCGATTGTTACAAATAATAACACAAATTAGTTGTATTTATTTTTCAGTAAAACACTTTTGTCGCATAATTTGGAACAATTTGTTCCGAACAGAACTTTCGCCTCGTTGCTTATTTGGTGGGTGATCTGGGTCTACATTCAATGTGGATTTAAATAAATCCAAAGAGGAAAGTCGATAGGTTACATATAGATAATTGTTACATATGTAAGTTATAATAATGTTTTCCAATGAATTGCCGTAGACTAGAATAATTTTGTTGCTTTGATAGTTTATTACTCTAATTCTCATGTTTGCTGGGAATTAAGTCATGACAACTTATATATATAAAGTTAAATTGTAAGGAATCTTATATAGCAATAAATATCACTAAGGTGACTAACTTAAGTTTATGACTGAATAATTATGTGAGTTATAATTATAATATATGTTACTATAACAGGGTGACACAAAAAAACAATACAATATCAATGTAATAAAACGCAGCATTATCACGGGCCAGACGGGAATGAAGGAATGACATCAAGTAATTAAGTTAGTCTAAATGTCTTGCTTCAATATTGGAGCTATGTCAAAGTAATGACCTGGAAATGACATTAATATTGACAGTGTAATGATGATTAGCGCATATTATTGTAGCCACAAATTTAAAGTAGACACCACTTAAATACTTCCAGGTGCTCTCATTATTTTAATAAACAAATTCTGTCAATGTGTTCTCATACTCATCAACAAACCAGAAACCCTGATGTATTACTTTTTTCTGTCACCAAGTAAAGATTTTGTATTATTCTAGAGTCAATATTAATAAGTGATTTATTATAGGAATTTATCTAGATTTCATATAGAATATAGACCATCATGCTGCATTGTTAAATATTCACCATATTTTATGATTCATACTTAGGTATAATATATTAGAATATCATGCATTGCGTTTATTATTGAAATTAAAGTTATCACATCACAGTTTGTTCTTTTTTAGGGTTCCGTACCAAAAAGGTACAAAAGGAACCCTTAGGGGCCTTAGGGCCTACGCTAGCTGACGCGGACGCCCGCCGCGTGCGCACGCACGCGGGTGCTATTTGTGGGTTAAATCCGCCGCACGTGTCCGCTTCAGTTAGCGTCGCTCATACTATTTTTCGTTAACCCGCTCGTCCGCTCCGTGCACCCGCGCCAGCTAGCGGAGGCCCTTATGGTGCGACTCTTCGTCCGTCCGTCTGTATGTCTGTGTGTCTATCTGTCACATCGCTAAATATCTCGAGAACCACTTAAGCTATCGATTTCAAATTTGGAATAGTTATGAAAAATGCCAACCCATTAATGCTTTTGTTTTATTTTTAATAACTATGGGAAATTCCCTATATGAAGAGGGGGCAAAATTTCAAAGTTTAGTAACTAGGTCAAGTGGGGTATCATTAGAAAGAGCTCAAATCGACCATCCCAAAACATTTTTTTTATTATTTTTTAGTAGTGGAATAAAATTGATTAATGAAGTAAAATGGTAAAAAAATACCATTCCCCTCTTATCTCCGCAGTTTGCCGGAGAAACATGAAATTTTCACATAATATTAACATTACTATTCAGTAAAAATATAATCAGACCTCCACCTTGATAACTGTTTTTAACTAACAAAAAATATTTCCGAATTTAGTTTACAATTTTATCTACACACATATCATAAACCCTCTATGATGCCTTCAAAATCCGTAAATAATGGCCAACATTACGATAAACTGTTTTGTTACAACAAATTTCTTATCTGTGATAATGTTGTTATTCTATAGCAATTCTATAGCTTCATAACTACATCAAAATCGATCGATGTGGTTATGCATTCAAGTTTGGAACGTCTCTGAAAAAAAATAAAAGCAGCAAAAGCTATTCTAATATCAGTCGAGATGCCTATTTGTTCGAAATGAAATGTCAATTGCATACAATTTTGACATTTCTCGCATGTCAGTTTGTATCGAATGATTACGGAAATAGCCCCACGACTCTAATTTGTCTCAGAATAAAAAATAAAACGACATGCGTGTAAAAAGTTTTCATTTACTGCGATTTGACGTACAGTTACAGTTAATCTTTTAATTAGTTTTAAGTATAAAATGAATATGTTTTGTTGTTTTAAGGTAACTGATAGCAAAAATTTCGTGTAAAAATGCGATAAAAATATTTCGGTGACGCTATCAACATATGCGCGAGTTCCGCCAAGAAAGCAACGATTTTTCAGAGATGTCCCAACGGAGGCTGTAATTTGGATTAGTGAATATTTCATAGAAAGTTTATAATATGTGTGTAGATAAAATAGTGTATGTAACTGTACATAATTAGGCATTAAAACACTCTTGTGATCTTTTTATAAACGTTCTATGAAATATAAACTAGGGCTCGCGGTTGTGTCCGTGATTCGTGAACCCGTAGCCGTGCGCCCGGTTTCGTGATTCACGGCAACGGTTTTCTGGTCCGTTCCGCACGTGACATTCGGCTACGTGAAATTAGGGTACGTGAATCCGTGTAGATCCGTGTAGGCGTGATCACGGCTTCACGTATCTTAAGAACACGCCGGTTCGGTCCGCCCGCGACGTTGAGTGAAGATACGATGCGGTCTCTAAGAGCTACGAATAAATATTTATCATGAATTTTTTATTCATAGCCCTAATTCCGTTTCATTACTTTTCAATTAAAATTTATTTTCAATAGTAAGGCCTTTTAAATATTAATTACAATGAATAGCTACTTTAATTTTTTTTTATACTACGTCGGTGGCAAACAAGCATACGGCCCGCCTGATGGTAAGCAGTCTCCGTAGCGCGTTGCTGACCCTAAACCCGCCCCCCCCCTCGTTGAGCTCTGGCAACCTTACTCACCGGCAGGAACACAAACGAGTTGCTAAAATAATACAACAACACTGTGTGTCAGGAGACCAACTATGATGTCAGGAGTAACTAATGACAATGAATGTGAGTTCAAAATTCTAAACTGCTCCCTCCAGATTAAATAAAAAATACCACGAATTTGTAAAACAAAACATCGCGGTCACTTCTTTCAACTTCACGAATCAAAGGTAAAGCCCACAGCTACTTATGTATATTGTTTGTTTCATTTTAATAAGTCGCTCGCAAATCTTATTATCTTTGTCTGCACGTGCAACTGCACTTCTTATCTCCAAAAAAAAACCCGGTATGTTGGCTTAGCTTGTTAGTCATACAATAAAACGCTCTAACAATAATATGTCATTATTACCTTCAATCTAGAAATAAAAAATGTCCCAAAAGTCCGAAACTGATAAGAACTGCAGCTGCGTACTTTTTTTTCCGTGGCCCCGTACATGTGTTTTTGTTGAATTTGTTTACCTGTATTACCTTTATCAACTTTATCATACCTACCGAAGATTTGCAGACCCTTTTGTTTCTTTGGATTAGGATTGCCTTGTTTATATTTAGGCTACGTTATATTCTTTGATAGTAGCAAGCTTTTACAAGTATATATGTTTCATTCTTTTCATTAGTACTTAACAGAAAAAAATGTCTTCTCTTGATTTAATAATGACAACCAGTAGCACAGCGTTGCTTAAGTTCATAATTATAATGATACTTACTAGGGAGATTTACACCTTATATTTATATTAGTGCTATGCAACGAGCAGGTCGCTAGTTTTGACTATTAATCATTAGCTGATTATACAAAAAACAGAATAACCCCATAAATTATTTAGATATAACCATTATATTCAAATCGATGCAAAAAATACAATACTAAGTGGTAACTCAATTCAATAATACCTAGGCCTTATTTATTTTTCTCCCGGGCGTGTCGAACCTACGAGACGTGCGATAAGTACCTATCCAACGGAACCGAGCCCGAAGCTCCGCACACGAACGCAGGTACGGGCTACGTATCATGGCGTGTCACGGCGTGTCACGTGAATCCGGTCGCGAACGCAGGTACGAGGTACGTACCTTGGCGTGTTCGTGAAATTCGTGATCTTAGTACCGCCGGGCTTAAGAACCCGTAGCTACGGATCGGCGTGTATCACGGATATCAGGAGCCCTAATATAAACCCACACTCTTGTATTTTAATGCCTTTTATTATGTAGCAGTCACATAAACTACTATAACCAACTTTACGTGTGTTTATTACACTTGAAATTTCTATGAAATTTGAAGACACCTTTTTTCAAATAAAAGATTTTTTTTTTTAAATCGGTACACATGATAGAGAATTATCGTCAAAAAACCGACATTGCATTACAACGCGCAAATTAGTTAGACAATTTGCCGATAGATGGCGCTGTACACAATCATACTTAGTATAGGTAATTCTGATCCAAAGTCTTCGCCTTTATAGTTACACGAGAGGGTCCAAAGTTTGTACGAAACCCTCGGTGCGCGAGTAAAAAGAACTCGCGCTTGACCGTTTTTTTAAATATTGTAATCATTCTATTCCTTTAATTGTGGGTAAAGTGACTTGGGTATTAAATCTTTTTTTACATAACGCGATACATTCTCTCCTGAAAGAAAAAGAGCAATATCCCTGTCTAGGAAGCCGATGGTACCGGGTTCAAATCCTGATAAGCGCATTTATTTCTGTGATGAGCACGGATATTTGTTCCTGAGTTATGGGTGTTTTCTATGTATTTAAGTATTTATAAAATTTAATTATATATATCGTTGTCTAAGTAACCACAACCAAAACACAAGCCTTACTGTGGGACTTAAGTCAATTTGTAATAATGTCCTATAATATTCTCAAAAAAAAAAAAAAAAAGAAAACTTATAGGCCTAATGTGTGAAAATAGATCTTAGAAACATGCAAATTTGTACAAAAACATCCCGACCTATACATAAAAGCTAAAGACCGTCATACTAGTAACTTGAACCTAAGATATCAAAACAAGATTGCCCCTCCTGCCAGTAATTTACAAATGAAATGAGTAACAAAAGTCCCTATAACATGTCTGTAAGAATTTTCAACAGTCTTCCTAAAGAAATAGCGATAGAATCAAAATATGATAAATTTGTAAATAGCTTGAAAACTTATTTAATAAATAATTGTTTCTATTCTTTACAAGAATATTTAGATGATAACAAATACCATAAATAGGCATATACTATAATTTTTTTTTGTGTATTCTGTAGTTTGTAGGTATGTTATAATTGTTTCATGTGTTAGTGTTAGATAAAATTGCAATACCCTTACAGGGTGTCATATTGTGAAACATTATATCATTCATTAAGAACATCTGTATGAACACCAATGTGAAAGCAATAAACTTTATTATTATTTTATTATTATTTATATCTCCTTGGATTTCACGGGCCTATAAATCCCGGTCTTTTGATAGGCTTGCGTGGGGATATAGATCCAACACGTAGAGGCCCCTTGGAGAGCTTTAATGTCATGTAGAACGCCTGCTGGAACCCGTTCACAGGCCCAACAATAGACACCCATGAACCGGTCGCAGCAGGCATTGGGACTATTGTAGTAAAACTGAACAGTATAACGGTCTATGGATTGAAGTTTGGGAGGACAATGAGACTGGGTTATTGCTAAGACGTCCGGACACCTGCCATAACAATGTTTTCACTAGTTATCGAGGCAGGCGGTGACTCGCCGCCCACTAGATGGGCCCCTGAAAATGCCGTCGTGATGACGACCAGGAGCAACACCGGTGTGAGCGGCTCAGGGGTGTCGAGAGGTGTACGCCGCTTTCTACCCAGTGGCTGATAACAGCCACTGTGCCAACTCGCGTCTTATGCAAATTTTCACTTCCACCCCTGGAGCATTTAGCTCTAACGACTCCTCTCTGGACAGCCAATGAAGGCAAGCCAGAGCTGAGAGTCCTGCGGTCCATTATTATTATTATTATACATTTTCGTAGCATCTGATCTGTCACACCCATACATATTTTCTTTTCGTTTGGCATTTGTCGGACTAACCTAACTACCTACGATTGTCATCTTGGATAGGCCCCCTGATCTAATACTCACAAAGTAACGATGAGCTTAAAAATGGTCACTTGTTTATTAAAAGCCTACTCTTTCTTGCTTTTGAGAGATCTATTATAGACCATATTTGTCAGAGAATGCAGAAGACGTCCGGAGCGAAATATCTTCTGTTCTAAAGGCAACGTTCTTAATAGTGAGGTGTGCCGCTAAACGATACCTTTACCTCAACTTTTCAAAAAAGTCTAACAAACAATTCCACTCGGGGTCACCCCTTGTACTTAAATTTAAAGAGATTAGAGATAATTGTTTTATACATGTAAAGAACATGAAATACAAATGATAATAATTAATGTGAATAATTGTTTTGTTATTGTCATTATGCTCATAAATAAATCACTACGTAAATACACCAATTGATGCGGGAATATGGCCATGCATAAAAAACACTTTATTTTAGTAGTTTTTTGTGGATCCTGCCATAAAACTAGGCGGGAATTTTACTTTTATAAAAATAGGCGATGATAAGTATCCCAGGCGAAGAGACGGGATTTTACGGTAGGTACTTTATTTGTCCTATTGCCCTAAGTATACATATGTCCTACTCGCTACAAGTGGTTTGGACTTTGGACTAATATTTTCTTCCATAGTACATGTAATTTATCCTAAAGATTTTTTTTTCTAATTGTGCTTATCCTAATCAGTTTTAACCTTACCTACTCTTCTGGCAATAGCAGCGTTTTACCTGAAATAAAACTCATATTAAAATGCTTGTTTACCTCACTGACTGACCCACTTCCCGGTTTCCGGTGAAGCTGAAAATTTGTATACATATGTAAGTCGGGTGACTATTATGCTATGCAATATCTGATGATGTAGACAGGTGGCCATAGGAACTCTGTGATAAAACAACGCAACCTAATTGTGTTTCGGGTTTTTAGAATTGTCTCGAGCAAGTCGAGCAGTACAAATGGCGACCGGTTTGGCCTAGTGGGTAGTGACCCTGCCTACGAAGCTGATGGTCCCGGGTTCAAATCCTGGTAAGGGCATTTATTCGTGTGATGAGCATGGATATTTGTTCCTGAGTCATGGGTGTTTTCTATGTATTTAAGTATTTATAAATATTTATATATTATATATATCGTTGTCTAAGTACCCTCAACACAAGCCTTATTGAGCTTACTGTGGGACTTAGTCAATTTGTGTAATAATGTCCTATAATATTAAAAAAAAGAAAAAAAAAGAAAAGAAAGAAATGGCAGACAAAAGGTATTTTCTACCAGTTAACTTAATAGGGCCAGACAGAGACACTTACAATTGGTGCAAAGAGAGAAAATCTGAGAGAGCTCTGGAGTTGCAGGCGTACATAGGCTACGGAGACTGCTTACCATCAAGCGGGCCGTATGCTTGTTTGCCACCGACATAGTATAAAAAAAATCAATGAATTAAAGCAAGCAAACTAACATACATATAAACTAGGTAAAGCTAAGAAAAGCAAACTAATATACATATAAACTAGGTAACATATATATATATATATATATAATATATATTACATAACTACAAATATACATACACATTTATAAATATAAGACACACATACATACATACTATAAATATGATTTTGTTATCACTAGCATAAAAAATCATGCGACTAGCTAACATTCTTCCCACCGCGATACAACCGGCGGCTAACAATTTTTTTTATTCACAATACATAACATCTAAAATACAAACAAACAAATAAAGACAAAGTATCAAACGGGAGACGAAGAAGTTTTTTTTTCGTGTGTCGGTGGCTGCCATTCCTCAACCCACCAACGGAGCTGCAGGTGACGTCCACGATGGTTCATCATACATAGCCGTTAACCACTACACGAATTATCGCTCGGGAGGCGATTGGTCATGGAAATCTGTTCCTGGCTCGCGGTCTAGGATGATTTTTTTTTCTATATTGTTCTATTCAGAACACGATACTGAATCGAGTATGCCATATGCCCATATCCTCCAAGAGTATGCCCTTAAATGGATCCCCACTATTTTTGTTACACCTTGTATGTATACACTCGTCATTTTAGCAGATCATTTCATAAACATCTTTAAATCAGATGTAACCAGATCCGCCAACTTGAAATTTTGGACAACCGCCTTTTATAAACCGTTTCATGTTATCTTCTGAGCCTAACTACGTTTTGGTTGATTTATTCATTCATTTAGATGCTTACTATTTCTGTTCTTCAAAAAATAACTAGTTTAACTCAGAAAAAGTTTTTTTTATACAAATTACTCCCAACATTGTGATTGCTGCTGCTCCCATAAAGAAGATCTATGGTCTAAAACTGCCCCCGGGTCGTCAGAGAGGAAAATATGCAGAAATCCGCGTAATCTGTTATCCGCTCTAATCAGATCCACTGATCGCTATCATGGATGATTATGCTTACTGGCTGTCTAGTTAATACATTGACACTAGGATACGTGTGTGTGACTCGAGAGAGCGGTCAGGTAAGGTCATGTTATAGCGGACATAATACTTTATGTTATCAATGTTATCATGTACGTACGGTCAACCAATTTGCCTATTCCTAGGCCACTATAGAAACATGTCATAATGACTTCTACGACAGTGCTTATTAAGTGATGCATGTCATGTATAGAGGTTCTATAGTGGCCTAGGATTCAAATTGGTTGACTGTACCTATAGGAAAACATCGCTAAAACATTACCTACATGTTGTACACCTGTTGTGCTCTTTTGTTTTGAATTTGGAACCCATAGTTACACAATAAATTCAAAATTTAAAAATATGTAGATATGCGATACAATAGTTATTTGTTTTACAAGGGGGCAAAGTTGTCAAACGCGAAAAGCGAAATATTCCTAAATCACGAGCTTAGCGAATGGCTCGAAAAGTAGAATGTGACCGTTACGAGTGTTTTAAAGCACAAATTTTGCCACCGAGTGTAAAACAAGATTTTTCATCACATCGACGCGAGGAAAATACTAACTGTAAAATATCAAACAAAATCAAATCCAAATGAACGTTATTGAATATTTGTCATTCAAAATCATCATTTAAAAGTTCTACCAGCTACCATAAGGAAACAACTCAAAATTTGCATCAGATTACTTTGCCCCACATGTGGATAAAATGTAACTGATAAATTGATAATAACTGTGATATATGTACATGTATAGTACCGAAGGTATATACATGGGCACGTATCACGGCTGATCGCTCGGTCAGTGAACCCGCGGGTAGGTTAAGATTTTCATTATTTTATTTAATGTCATAATTTGGTGGTAGTTTTACTTTTCTTCCGAAATACATCTTTCAATACGAACGGACGTGCAGTTGCCTTTTTAATTAGATATTCCCGTGTTCCTTTCCTGGCTCCTATATATTTCATTTGGCGACGAATTCGGACAATTAAGCGTGCGGCAGTGAAAAGACAGTGTTATAATGTCGATTGGAAAGTTGCAACCGTTTGATCCTAGCGCGGACGATTGGGCGTTGTATGTGGATAGGTTGGAACAATATTTCATCGTGAATAGTGTAACGGACGATTTGAAAGTGCCTACGTTAATCACAGTGATGGGCAGTGCAAGTTACGAGTTACTAGTGACATTGTGTACGCCGGACAAACCGTCAACAAAGAAATATGAAGTGTTAAAAGAACTGATGACGAATCATTTACAGCCTAAAAGGAGCATAATGGCGGAACGTTACAAATTTCGTCAACGAATACAAAAAAAGGCGAGTCGTTGGCTGTTTATGTTGCGGATTTAAAAAAGTTGACTAAATATTGTGATTTTAAGACGGAACTGGAAAATAATTTGCGGGATCAATTCGTATGCGGCATAGCGGACGATACGATTAGGCAGAGGTTGTTCGTAGAAGACGGGTTGTCATTCGCCAAGGCCTGGAAGCTAGCGGTTGCCATGGAGGCAGCAGAGAAAGACGCCGCGGCAGTCGATAGTAGGGGGCGCGGCACTAGTAAAGAGGTCGTGGAAGTACTATACGCATCGGCAAGCGGGGCCAGAACACCGGGTTCGTCCGGAACCTGGAGGGCTAACGGGGCAAACCAAGCAGCGGGGCGCAGCAAGGCGGCATCGCAGGCCTGGGGCGGGCGCGCGCAGGCGAGGCCGGCGCCCGTAGCGGGAGCGGCAGGAGCGCCGCGCGGTCGCGATCAGGGCCAGTGCCGTGCTTGTGGCGGCAGTCATGACGCGACGACTTGCAAATTTCGCATGTATTCTTGTCGCGTATGCATGCAGCAAGGTCATTTAAAGAAGATGTGTCCCCGACTACAAACCGGAGCGAGAGTGCATGCGTTGGACGCGAATGAAGAGGACGAGGAGGAGTTGTTGAACGAGGTACCATTTAACGCTTTATCTGTAGGCAGTTTAAGTCGTTATAAGCCGTTTATGCTGACGTTGGACGTTAACGGAATATGTTTAGAAATGGAAGTTGACACTGGTAGTGCCATTTCGTGTATAAGCCTAGAATGTTATCAAAGATTATTTAAAAATGTACCTATTTTAACATCGAATGTATTACTTAACTATTACGCAGGAGGAGATTTTCGCCCAGTCGGTAAAATCACTCCAATAGTTAAATATAAAAACAAAGAGATATATTTAGATTTATTTATTATAGACGGGGGCAAAAACCCATTGTTAGGAAGACAATGGCTGTACGAATTGACAATGGGTTTGGAGCAGTTTAGTTGTAATAAGATCGATACCAAATTGGAACTTACTATGGATTCATTAATTTCTAGGTATAAGGATATATTCGCGGATGGGCTCGGGCGGTACACGGGCGGCACGGTGGCGCTGCGCGTGCGCTCGGGCGCCGCGCCGGTGTACTTGCGCGCGCGGCCGCTGGCGTACGCGCTGCGCGCGCCAGTGGAGCGCGCGCTGGACCAGTTGCAACGGGACGGCATTATCACGCCGGTCGAAACGTCAGACTGGGCCACGCCGATAGTACCAGTAGTTAAGCGTGATGGAGGTATTCGGATTTGTGGCGATTATAAATTAACACTGAACAGGTGCTTAGAAATTGACCGTTTTCCCTTGCCGAGAGTGGAGGACCTGCTGGTCAAATTACACGGGGGTGAGACGTTTTCAAAAATTGATTTGTCTCAAGCTTATGCGCAATTCGAGTTGGACGAGGCATCTAAACCATATACGGTGATCAACACACATAAAGGCTTATATATGTATAATAGGCTTATCTATGGGCTATCATCGAGTCCGGGGATATTTCAAAGGAAACTAGAACAACTTTTTGCAGACTTACCGCGAGTAGGCGTTTTCCTGGATGACGTAATTATAACAGGAGTAGACAGGGAGGATCATTTGCATACATTACATCAGGTGCTAGGACGCCTCGAGAAATTTGGGTTGAAAGTAAAGAAAGAAAAATGTTCTTTCTTCGCGGAATCGGTGACGTATTTAGGGTTTCGTATTAGTAAACAAGGGGTTCACACGTGTCCAGAAAAGGTTAAAGTCATAAAGGACATGGCGATTCCGGCCAATGTAACCGAACTTCGCTCATTCATAGGAATGATTATGTACTATGGGAAATTCGTTAAAAATATAAGTATGACGTTAACACCATTGTACAAATTATTAAGGAAGGGGACTGCGTTTATTTGGACCAAGGAATGTACGGAAGCGTTTAATGCCGTCAAGCGTTGTTTGGTTTCCAGTTCGGTGTTGGCGCACTATGACCCTGAACTCCCTTTATGTCTAACTACAGATGCGAGTTCGAGCGGCGTGGGGGCGGTGATTTCGCACCAGATGCCAGATGGAACAGAAAGGCCTGTTGCGTACGCGTCCAGAGTGCTCAATGCGGCGGAGGTAAATTATTCTCAGATTCAAAGAGAAGCTTTGGGAATTGTGTTTGGTATAAAAAAATTCCATCAGTATCTGTACGGCCGAAGGTTTTTGCTAAGGACCGATCATATTCCATCGATGGCCGCGAGCAGACTACAAAGATGGGCGGTAATTTTATCCGGTTACCAGTATGACATAGAATATGTGCCTACGGACAAAAATGGAGCTGACGCATTGTCCAGATTACCTGTGGGAAAACAGGCAGCGGATAGGACAGAGGTAACATATGTACAATTCGTACAGGATTTCTTACCAATTACTAGTGATCAAGTCAGAACCAATTTAAAAACAGATCATCCACTAAGAAAAGTGTTTATGTACTTACAGTCAGGGTGGCCGGCGAAGTGCGACGATCCAGAGCTGCAGCCGTATTGGGTAAGGCGTCACGAACTGTACTCAGAAGCAGGATGTATCATGTGGGGCTACAGAATGGTGATACCCACGGCGTTAAGAAATGACGTTCTGCGTGAGCTGCATATAGGCCACTTTGGAGTGGTTAAGATGAAAAGTCTCGCCCGGAGCTATGTTTGGTGGCCCGGCATCGATGCTGAAATCGAGAAAACGTGTCGGGAATGCACCACATGCGCTTTGGAAGCACCGGCCCCTGCCAAAGCTGCACCACAAGCTTGGCCATATCTCGAAGAAGTTTGGAGTAGGTTGCATATGGATTTCCTAGGACCCTTACACGGCATGACCTATTTAGTGGTCGTGGATTCATCGTCGAAATGGATCGAAGTAAAACAAATGACGAGGACGACGGCAGATGACGTCATCAGAGTCTTAAGGGAGATTTTTGCGCGTTTCGGGCTACCCAAGATGATGGTATCGGACAACGGCCCGCCGTTCACGAGCGGAGAACTGACCCAGTTCATGCAATTTAATGGCATAAAACAAACGTACTCTCCGGTGTATCATCCATCTTCAAACGGGGCAGCCGAAGGTGCAGTAAAGCTTGTCAAAAAAACCATTTTGAAGGCGCTACGGGATAAGCAAGACGTGGACGCTGCGCTCCAGTCATATTTACTGGCGTATAGGAACTCTATTCACAGTAGCACGGGCGAGTCACCGGCGAGGTTGCTACAGCGAAGAGGTCTGCGCACCCGACTGGATCTTCTGCGCGCCGACGCCGGCGCCACGGCGCACGAGTGTGCACGCGCCGCGCAGCTCCGACAGCGCGAAAATGCAGGGGGCGTCTCGAGGTCGTGTAGTGTAGGTGATAATATTTGGGCTAGGAATTTTAGCAAAGGGGAGAAATGGGTTAGCGGTACGATCACGGAACAATTAGGTTCACGTAATTATTTGGTGCAAAGGGAAAACGGTCAAATTATTAAAAGGCATATAGATCAGTTACGCAATAATTCACGCTTAGCTATAAGGGCGTGCCCAGCGACGGACTACGATAACCATGAGAACTCTGAGCCGTGTGCGCCACCGGAGCCCGCCTTTGTACCACCCCCTCCGATACCTAAACGTGTGCCAGTGCCCGTAGAAAGATATGGTGATCCCATATTATATTAAGTACTTATTTGTAATCATAGAATTAGTTTGAAATGTAAAGAATAATACGGGTTTGTACTTTCTAGATAACGATACCTACCTATTTAAGGAATTAAGTTCTGTTATTAATTTGCTATGGTAATATGTAATTGTTGTATAGTAATATATATATAGTGTGAACGGCTTGGCCATGTCAGTCTTATTAGTATTCGCTTAAGGCTTAATTTTATCTGACCTGGAGGAGAAGTTTTCACAGAATCCTTACTAGCCATATTAGTACATGGCCAACGACCGTATACGATGTAGTTTTAGTTAAGTGGTAGGGTGTGATATATGTACATGTATAGTACCGAAGGTATATACATGGGCACGTATCACGGCTGATCGCTCGGTCAGTGAACCCGCGGGTAGGTTAAGATTTTCATTATTTTATTTAATGTCATAATTTGGTGGTAGTTTTACTTTTCTTCCGAAATACATCTTTCAATACGAACGGACGTGCAGTTGCCTTTTTAATTAGATATTCCCGTGTTCCTTTCCTGGCTCCTATATATTTCAATAACATCAGTTTTTAAATAATCAAGAGAGTCTTTACCAGCTGGTGTGGTGAAAAATATTGTACGCGGGCTCTTAGAATGGACCGGCAACACTCAGCAACCATAGGTTGGTAGGTAGGTGGTAGGTAAAAAACTTGTTGTTTGATTGTTCCTTTACTCGTCCACAGATGGCGCTCATATAAAGTGCTTCTAAATCATATGACGATTAGCTCTGTAATATATGCGTCTTGTCTTCTACCTCGAAGATAGACAAAGAATGTAGGGATAGCGTTTTTAGTTTGGCAAAGAATGGAGGGATAGCTCCCATTAGCGGTTTCCCAGCTGCATCCTAATAGAGGCAATGCTATCCGTTTTGGCAACCTTATCTCATGAACTGGCGCAGGCATGCATGCAGGCACTGGAGTTTAATAAAGCAAATGCCACCTGACCTTTCAACCCAGCACAGAGGGTAACCTAAACTTTAATGGGAGCAACCGGGTTTCCTCACGAAACGCCTGCGAACGATGCTATTAATCTTAGAAATAAATTAAAAGTGGAATTATTCACTTTCTTGGGTGGGACTTGAACCCACGAGCATTGGATCACTTAGTACAAGTACAGTGCTTTTCCACCTGAGCTTACACACACACACTCATTCACTCACACACAGACACGACAGACACACAGTTTATTGTGTTTTCAATATAACCCCCTTATTAGCATACCCGGGGGGATTTTGGGTGCGGGAATAATTTCGTGTGTTTTGTGTACCGTAAAATGCTGCAACTTTGCCATTTAAGCTCAATTTTGCCTATTTCATTTCAATTACGATCTCTCGAATTTGCTTAGTTTTTTCTTGTTTTTTACCATTTGATAGTAATTTTCATTATTCTGGCAACACATATTTAATTTTTTTACAATGGTAACTCCATTGTTGCTCCGCCAGTTACGTATCATAAGTCGGCGTGAGTGGCAACATTTTTTAGTGTCTCGCAACTTTTGAATTTTTATCTACGAAAAAGGTGTTTTTTGAGAAGTGGTAACGTCCCAGGGTAAGTAAAGACTGTCTATTTCCCGTAAGTTTAATATTTTCAAGAAAAGGACATGATTTCAGCATTATAACGTACTAGGCAATATTGGGCAGTGTTTTGGAAACTTGAATGACACAATTTTGCCTGGGTCTAGGGCTGTCACTAGCTGAATTTTATAAATTTACAGAAAAGAGTAAAAATAAGCTTGCCTAAACTGCTTAAATGAGTTTATTTATTACAAGCTTTTTATTAACTTGCAATGTTTGTTTGTTTAAGTCAAATTTTGCAAGTCGATTTTCACCGACTTTCTGTGTGGGTACCTATGTAGATCTGCTGACAATGCAATTATAAACTAACGTTAACAAAAAAAAACTTATGGGTATTAAAATGAAAAAATTATAAAAAAAAAACTTATTGCAATCTGTTATTATATTTTTATTGTAGTTACTTGCAATTGTATATTTATTGCATTATAATTATGTTGTATGTTTACAATCAATTTTCAACCACTTATTAGCGACCAATTGAGGTGTTCGACATACTTATGTAACTTGGGTGACAATGCAATGTTTATGGTACCATCGAGATGGTCTGATGATGGAGACCGAAAATAGCAACTTCTAAACTACACATAATAAACCCACTGTGTTTAGGCTCATTTGATTTGTCTTGCAGTTATCTCAGTAGCAGTCGAAATCTGGGTTGTCAGGTGTCAGGTCGATTACAATTGGAGTTCAAAGGTGATGGGTGATTAGAACTTTACAATGAAATAGAACTTTACACTATAATAATGCATTGAAAATTAGCAAAATAGTGTATCTGCAATGTACTTGTAATAAAAAAATTAAAATAAGTTCAAATTATTAAATACTAAAAGAAAAAGAAATCAAACAACATTATATTACATTTGTTTGTTGATTATTTTGTAACTAACAATATAAATAGATTTTTTAATAATAATATTTTTTTGGCACAACCCTACAGTTAACGATATTTTTGTATAGAAAGTTTGTGGAACCTGCTACAACTTTACCTATTGCATGTGAAAAAAAAAAGTATTAAGTTTATGGCCATAATTTGACTGTCAGGGACAAGCATAATGTCTCATGCACAAGAGTAAATATTATTGCAAATAGCAACACATTATTTATGGAGAAATCCGTCTAGGCAAAGTTACATCTTAGGCCTACAACTTTGCCTGCCACTTTGATTGCTTGTAAATCGGAAATACAGTATGATTAGGTAATGATATTTGAGTCTTATCTGGTAAGGCATAGGGTATGTTTTCCGACTAATACTCATGAAACTCATAATGAAAGATAGGTTCACAGATATAAGAAAAAAACGTCAAAATCCAGGCAAAGTTGCAGCGTTTTACGGTATAACTTTGTTTAACGTTAAATAGTTACGAAGTTATGCATTAAAAAAAGGTAGGGAGTAAGCTCCAAATGTGCTTAAAAATGTATAGTTTCTGTTCTTACAGTTTTTAAATAATGAATAGAATCAGGCGTTACTTTACGGAAATCCAAAAAAAATTAAATGAGATTTTTCACCCATTTCTTGGCTAGTGTAAAACATTCCTACACCTAAAACCCCGGGGTATACTTATAAGTTCGTCTATCATATTTTTTTATAAGAAAAGTTCTTATTTTATTTAAGTTTACGAATCCCATGAAGCTTCCCAGCTTTTGTTGGCAATTATCATGCAATTATCCATTCGGACGCTTAAATCTACGGGCGGGACTCAAAACCTGATTCGCGTGCAAGAACTCAAAAATTGCATCAGGCTCCATGATACGTGATTGACAGAGCTTGCATCAGCTGCGTGTGTAAACTTATCTGATGCATTGAAGGTCCTAGTGCGTTGATAGAAGGTCTATATTACTTTGTAAGTTATGTTGCGCGAAAAATTAGATTTTGTAAGCTCGTATCTTATGTAAACATTGTGCTCAAATTTATTTCTATTCTTATTACAAATATGATGGTGAAGCTTGAAATATACTTGTGCTACAAAAGTATACTTGTAGCGCGCGTAGCGGTAAGTACCTACCTACTGCTACGGGTACAATCCAGATGTACCGTGGCGGTGGGTTCAAATACCTGCTGTGTACGGGCATTAACTTTAATCGGTGATCCATTTAGAGTTCAAGCTAATCTGGTTTTCAATACTAACGGTATGAAATGGCCAATGTAAAGTAAACCCTAAATGGCTCAACAATTAAAGTCCTTGACTGTACCTATCGCCTTGGTTGTAAGGTCAGATGACCGACGCTGTCGCAAAAACTCCGGATTCCTATAGTGTATTCCCATTTGTCTCCTTTCCGACCCACGCCGCCACACAAGAAGCACACATGGGAATGAAAATACCTATTTCCATCTGTACCCGGTGGTGACTAATTTGAAAAAGCAGGAAATTTGTAGATACGACACGATTGATACGATTTGTAGATAGGTGCAACAGATTCGGCGATATTCGGCCGAATACTAAATATTTGGCAAAGTGGCCGAATAGGCCGAATACCGAATAGATGTCGAATATTCGTGGCATCTCTACTAGTTACTCATAAGTTTTGTCCATCGATTATTAATTAATTTATGTAACTATAAACAATGGAGAGTAGGCAACACAATGCAAGTGTCAAGGTGTTGAACTTACACTTCCTTCCCATTTTGATAACAAATATTTGGGTCATTAGGCCATTTGACAAATCGTCATTATCGTAGCGGGCTTTTCCTTGTTCGATTTAACGATGATGTCCTATGATGATATTGATGATGTCTTTCATCGAATTTAAACTGTCATGTGGCATACAAACATTTAAGCTAATTTTACGGTTTTGAACTGACGTATTTTTTAGTCACTCGCTCGAGATGTTTATTTGCACATGGAAACTTAAACTCTCCGAAATATGCATAAGAAACAAAGGATTTAAAAAAAGGTATGTGAAGTTTTCATAACTCTACTAATGACCACTCCAAGTCCTAATCGTAGAAATTTCGTATAACATCAATAATTTTTAAGTGATGGTTTTGAATGATATGTATTTGATAACGTTAATTTGGATTTGATTTGTAAAGTTTTCATCGCGTTATTGTGGTGAAAAAAAAGTAGGTATGTATTTCACTCGGGAGCTAACTTTGTTGAACTCTCGTGCCTTAAAACAACAACTTGGCCCACTTGCAAAACAAATCACTATATCAGGCAAAAAGTTCCTTTATCGCGATCTCCGAACCTTCTGGTTGGAAGCCGCTCGGACACCACACCAGACCAGTGCCTATACGGTACCGTACCCTTGGGTCCATGGTACTTACGCTCACACACATATAGACAAACATATGTATATGTATCATGGAATGCGTGAAAAACTGTGAAATTACGCACAAGTCCTGATATCTCAGTAGTAGTTCGCTATCGTAAACTGGGTAGAGCTCCCGCCGCGCTCATATCGCGAAGGGTAGTCCGGAGCGCGCACGCGTTTACCGCGGGAAAATAAAATTTAAAAAGTTTTGTAAGCAGGCAGGATTTCCTTTTTCATTTATGTAAAGATTTGAGTTGTCAACATTTAAAAAAGTTAAGATGACGACGTTCATAAGGAAAATGTTGAAAAATCGCACCAAACATAAAAGTGAGTATTTTTCTGTATAAGTTTATAGAAGAGTATATACTGCAGTCTAGATTCTGGCAGTGACCTTGGGTTGTATATAGGCCATGAGTGATGAGACTCGACGTAGTTTTGGTTTGTACCATTTGTGGGAATGTGTTTAAATGAGAACATAAAAGTAAAACTAAGAACCTAACTTTGAGAATAACCCTTTTTAAATGGTGCCTGCCTACTTTGTAGTTTACCTATCTCCTTATTTGATTTTTAGAACACTTAAAAATAAGTAAATGTCGTTTCAAAAATATACGAATTATCGTGGGCAAATTATATATTTATTTACTACCTTCAGAATTTAATTTGCTTGAAAGGGTGTCATTAATTAAATTAATTTAATTATTTTAAAAACTGAATGAACAGTTACTTTATTATCTTAAATCACTTTGTTGTTTATTAATATTATGTAATGTTTTTGTTTTATTTTCTCTTAATTAATTGGGGTGTGTGTTTCGGTTTCATTAGTATTAGGTGTGTGTCTTTAATTTCATAATGTTGTATGTTTTTGGACATGTACGTGTATACCGTATTAAACGCATTGAATTGAGTTGTCTTTCGAGTGCGTAAGCTGCGTATCGGCACGTGTGTCAAGGGTCCTTTGATTTAATTAAAACTATTTTTGCCAAATATTTAAGATAAGTCTTCAATTTGTTGGATAGGTACGTTAAGTCAGGGGTCACCAATTAGTTTCTACAGGGGTCCGGTTTTTTAAATTTCTTCGCGATCTGTTTCTAGTTCTACTTGAGTTTTTTAAATAAGTAAAAAAATATATAGGTCGGCGGCCCGGATCCGGACCGCGGTCTGCCATTTGGTGAACCCTGCGTTAAGTACATAGTTACATTACATTTGTATTTGTAATGATTTCCTTATAATGTCGATAATTTAATTCCTGAACTTTCCTTATAAAAGTTATAAATATAATTTACCGATATGACGATGATATAAACAATTAGTAGGTACCTAAGATATTAAAATTGAATTTTTATATATAGAATTCATTTATAATGTAAATTATTAATACTTTATATATGAATTCCATTCATAAAGTGGCTATGCATTTCTGCCTATACTTTTCAAGCTTGCACTAAGAAAAAAGCTAGTTATAACAATATACATTGCATTGACGTTTAATGCTTTAGGCAGTGTCTTACCTGAGCGAATAACTCTCGATGGAATTTCTATGGAAGTGTCCTACGTGGGCGATCTCCGAATGCCGTAGGGCCGCCGTGCCGCATCGCATTCGCCCACGTAAGCCGCGCTGTTAGACAGTTCTATATGAGTCTATCGAACAAAACAGTAAATTTTACTGTTCCGAAAAAACGGTAAGTTTTACTGTTTTGAGTAGCTAAAATCACTCTTCGTTTATTTTTTATCGTTTTATCAATACTTAGATATGTTTAAACAGTTAACGTTACTGTTTTTGTTATTTTCTGTTTTTCAAGCATTTGTTGATATTGTGTAAAGCAGTTAATCTTAAGGAACACCACTTTAATGTTTGTTCGATAGATCATTTTTAGGGTTCCGTAGCCAAATGGCAAAAAACGGAACCCTTATAGATTCGTCATGTCCGTCTGTCTGTCCGATTATGTCACAGCCACTTTTTTCCGAAACTATAAGAGCTATACTGTTCAAACTTGGTAACTCATAGTGTTGTGTTCCTGCCGGTGAGTAAGGTTGCCAGAGCTCAACGAGGGTGGGAGGGGGTTAAGGTCGGCAACGCGCATGTAACTCCTCTGGAGTTGCAGGCGTACATAGGCTATGGATACTGCTTACCATCAGGCAGGCCGTATGCTTGTTTGCCACCGACGTAGTATAAAAATAGAAAAAAAAAATTTTTTTGGGGGTTCCCCATACTTAGAACTGAAACTCAAAAAATCTTTTTTTCATCAAACCCATACGTGTGGGGTATCTATGGATAGGTCTTTAAAAATGATATTGAGGTTTCTAATATCCATTTTTTTCTAAACTGAATAGTTTGCGCGAGAGGCACTTCCAAAGTGAAAAAAAGTGTCCCCCCCCCTGTAACTATTTTTTTCATAAATATATTATTCAGGGTTGGCAATTGTATACGGAAGATAATTTCTGCCAAATGTCTACCACTAGCAGCAAGCAATTTTATCTCAAATGTTTCTGTTGTTTAAAACACGTTGTTTGCTCGATTAATTTTGAAAAAAGTGACAGTGATTGGCAACCAAATTCCCCAAATTTTGCAGCTCTTGACTTATTTATGTGGGGCTATCTAAAATTACGTGTCTATGCTAACGAGCTGATGAAATTTAAACAGTTAAAACCGACTATTCGACACAAATGTACTAAGATAATGCCAAAAATGTGCGAATAGATGCTGAACATTGGGATGATAAGGGCTTACATTTGCCTGCTGTTAGAGTTGGACATATGTCAGACATTATGTTTCGCATGAATTTGCCAACCCTGAAGAATATATTTTTAAAACAATACTCAGTAATTTTTTAACTTAATACAGTTAAAATTTAAAAACAAAATGTATACTTCTTATTTGCCCACCCTGTAGTATAGTTCTATATTTAATGTTATAGTTATCTGAAATCCTTGTATAATAGTTTGTATATAATACCTACTGGCTTAATATAGAGTTCTTGCAAGTTGAGCTTGGCAAGTTTTTTCTACGATTTAACCTATTAAAACAAAATAAAGTATCTATTAGAAATCCAAGTCGCGCAGAAACGGAGTGCAGTCGCAAATGTGCTTTGATGTTTACTGTTCTATATTGTAAGTATTGTATAATAAATATTATAGTTCACTAAAACGTCGTATAATGGTTAATACAATTGTCTAAATCCCTAATTTAAATATCACATAATCTATATTAGTTATAAATGTCATAGAGTAACAAACGTTATAAAGTAGGTAGGTAGGTATATGCCATTATAATTTGAGCGGTGATTACTATGAACCTCTAATTCAAGGACAATGTAAGTAGATGAGTAGAAAAAGTAGGTATATTACAAACAATGCCGACGGACTGAATCTACTGCTGAGTGATACATATGTATAATTACACAAAAATCTCCTTTCCTAATTCATGCTTCAATGCAGCATGCAGCGATTAGGATCGCACCTCAGGCCTAGCCTACGCAAGGTGAAAATCGTTTGCGCTACGACAACGAAACGCTTTGTGTGTCTCTATCACTCTTCCATATTAGTGCGACAATGACAGTTGCGTCTCGTTCGCTACGGAGTGTAAACGATTTTCATGTTGGCTACACACCCAGGACAGGACTATTAATGTACTTATACCCCTAAAATCGGCACGAACAGTTCGGAGCTTTTACGCTTCAAAGGCAAACCTAATTTGTTGTTATGATTTATGCCGATTACTTATCTTGTTATAGAATATTCACCCATTCCGTCCTTCACCCATTTTAACCCATTCTCACATTAAACGCAACATTTTTTATGTCTTCATTAAACGTCCCCGTTATGGACCACGGCCCTATGCTTATACAGCCAGCTATCTCCGGGTGCAGGTTTCTCTCTAATTACTTAGGAATTAGGAGATCTCGCTGCCTGCCGTACATGGTGGTTAGAAAAACTAATCCAGGCGGTTTCTGATCGCAACTTGATTTTATAATCCATCCAATGCTCGCTTCTTAAGAACATCTTCTCTAATGGAAGGTGCCAAGGCAACATTGTAAATTAAATAGTATACCAGTGTATGTGATCGATGTAGTGAAGTAGATTGTTCGCAGAATCAATGTCGCTTGGCGCTTTCTTTAATTGTATTTGTAAGAAGGTAAACTAAAGCGAAGTTTATGGGAATGTTTTAGAAAGTGTAAACGCATTTAATAACAGTCATCCAAGTTCGAACTATGAAGCTTAGGAATGGAATTGTTTGGTGTTGAAATTTTGGTTGCTACATAATGAATTCCCAAACTTGCACAAAAAAGCTTTTGAGAAAAAAGGCGGTATGGGATTTGTATGGTAAAGTCCATATCCATTCCTTATCATACCGGACCATAGTGCGTTATTTACCAGTCACTTTTTTTCAAGACAATTCATAATGAAGGGCGCATGCACGTATAAAAATATTGTTAGTATATCTTACAAAACAACCACCTATTAATGCTCAATAAAGATTGTTTTAGGTACTTAACTACAATGTATGTAACATTAGATAGATATCCCTAGAAAATAGCCATAACTCAGAAACAGATATCCGTGTTCACCACACGACTAATCAGCACGACTAGTCCGTGGCACTCAAGGGGTTAAATTTTAATTTAGAATTTAGTACCGTAAAATGGGGTGAGTAGGGATTAAGAGGACAGTTGGATTATGAATGGGATGAGGATAGGGATGACAGAGGGGTGAGTTGGTTTTTACAGGCTACTGCTACGTACATTATATATTCTACTAATAAATCAAGCTATTATAATGTTCAACAATATTCAAAACTCACTTTAGTAGGAAATCCCTCCACACCCCTACCACGGGGTGACCTGGGATTGCCTACTATTTCGTATTTATCTTTAAAATTATGAAATGGAACTACACAATATCGTACAAAAACTAAAATTTAAACGACCGGAACACTTATTATGTATAAAAATCAGTTTGCCACATGTAAAAATAAGGTTTTGTCTAGGATTGAATGTCAGTATTGTCCCTACTCACTCCATTTTACGGTACCTACCTACTTGTTTCTAGATGTAAGTATAATTTTGCGCTTAAATTTTTTATTTATTAAAAAGGAAGCCAATAAATTATGCGAATTTTGGGAGTTATGCGAAACCGGTTCAATTTTGGAATTTTTTGCTTGCTCGGGTACGAGTACGAGTAGTAATATTAGCACAAGCGGTGAATAAACAAAAACTTTGCTCCTCTTGTACAACAAATAGTGGTTTAATTTTCATTCGTTTTGGTGACCGCGGTCTCTCACATCCGTTCTACGAAGGTGATACATTATTGATTAGACTACATAAAAGAGATTGTTTGCCAAGCTCTTGCGGGGCGACATTCCAACTTAACGGTGGCATTTTGTTGCAAAAAATTAATGGAACAAACTAAGACGTAAGAAAGCGGCGTGTAGTTAAAATCGAACTGCGCCATATTTTATACGGTCACTGAATTGACGTTTGACAATTCATTAACCTTAAAACGGGTCTCTATTGTTTCCCATAAAGTTTTAAGTCATAATGTGTTGTTCATCCGCATTTTCGTTAGTCATAATTTGTTTTTTCTCAGAAACGCGTATCTTTTCAGGATTGTCATAAAACAAACCTAACCTATCTATAGGATAACCTTACGAAAATCCTGAGAGGTTAACGGTTTCAGGATTATGACAATTGATAATCTGACAATCATTACATTATGACTTTCAATAATTATGTCAAACAAAGGGATCCTTAAAACATATGGCGCAGTACAGTGCTATCTGTTTATTAGGATGTCAAATTAAGGGGCACGTTTTTTTCGTAGACTTTACCTCTCTATTACAATTAATTCTTTTGGCTATACATATATACCAATACCATACAGTTATTGTGTGTAGAAGAGGTGAATTGATTATGTAAATATATACTTATTATATGCGTATGTATAATAATGTCGCCTAGTACCCATAGTCTTAGTTTAGTAGTTTTGCTTAAGTAGTTTGCGGCTAGGTCGATCTGTCGAAGAGGTGTGAATACTAAGTGAAGGGGGTTTTTTTTTTTTTTTGTAATTTTGAGGTATTAAATTCGAAGTTATTTAAGGAAATAGGCAATAATTGGACATTGACCCCAAGTTGCACTTCGCCAGTTTTTTTCCTAGTATATTTATAGGTCCTGAGCTGTTGTTATGCTCAACGTTGACAATGATGAAAATGTTTATTAATTAACGACAATGAAGCTAATAATAAACCCATTATAGGGTAAAGTTGATATGCATAAATATAGGTACTTATTATGCGGCAAGTTAAAATAGGACGTATTGTTTCTTTGTTTTATTCGTAGGTAGATGTATGCAATGATGCAAGAAGATGAATAAAAACAAAAAAAACCCTTCCTTTTACGAAAGTAAAGTACCTATAAAGGAAGCTAAGGTGGGATCTTACAGATCGTCGACTCCAACGTAGTAATTGGCTCCACTCGTCCGCCATGTTGTAATTTGCACCATAAATACCATAATTCTAGACATTTTTTTTTACAAATGTATGTATGTTCTTAAGTTTTGGGTACCAATATAATACGTTCTCAATATTCCTACAAACCTATATTCATACTGTTATGCATTTTTATTATAATTTGCTTACTGATTTGGTTGCATACTTCTCATAGCATAGTTTACCTAGTTTGTTTAAAAAGAGGAATCTTGAACGTTGCGAGAGTTTCAAAGCTTCATAACTTTGCTGCTAAAATGAAATGTGAGACAATATTTTTTACTTTATACGCAAGGAACAAACCAAGATGTAAACGCAAAGTTTATAAATCGAATCTAAATTAAAGATAATGTAGAAACATAATCGTAAATCAACCAAAACAATAACATAACCTATCTGATCATAACATAAACATACAATATTCAAAATATTATGATTCCAATTTTATATCATTTGCTCTAAAACAAATAGAGTTGCAGAAGAAAAACGGGCTATCTTCACATGGTGCTTCTATAGTACATTGTGCAACGAGGGGGGTAAGTGTAATTTTGGAACCGAGGGTGGGAATTAAAGACCCGAGTTTGCAATATTCTTACCCCCATGAGTCACACAGAATGTTTTTCATCACACTTGGGGAGAAAAAACTAATTTTTAAGTGGAATGATTCTTAAATACGGTGACATATCAAACATTCGTCCGCCATGTTTTAATTTGTTGACAGGTTAGGTATCGAAGGCACAGACCTATTCGGCATTCAGCCACGATTAGAAATTATGCAAAAATATTTTAAACGGCTATTAAATTAATCAAATTAAATGTTTTTAAATATAAACAAACATATTAATATTAAATTATTAACGGCAGCAATTTTTAAAGTAAAACTCATTTACGCCACTTGGTGTGTACGAATCACTGACATAGGTAATTTAAAAAAAAGTTGTAACACCCTTGTAGCTTTTTTTTTCACAATCCATAACCCCCGCGGGAACAATATAGGCCTTTGTCCTTCAGTGCGCCTGTTGGAAATAAGATTTTTTTCGAGCAAGTGTGATGAAAAATGAATAATGCATTATTTACTTACGTCGGTAAAGGACCTTGGTCCAATATTCGCATATCAGCGTCTATTTCAGGCATATCAGTGTATATCTAGGCCAAAGATGAATATTGAGCGCGGGTCAGAGAGCAATATTAGGCGCAGTTTCTCAGACGATCGCCGAGATAATACTTTAACATAAGCTAATTAACAAGAGATAAACACTTGTTTCACTCGTATTTTATTATCTTATTACGTCTTTCTATTTATATTTGTTTGGGCTGGTGCTTGGCGTCTGCATGAGTATGAATAATTTTAGGGTCCCATTCCCATCCCGTATAGGGCCACGGCAAGTACGGCTAACCTAACCTAACCTCGTAAAACCACCTAGCTATACAGTCCAGTATTATAAGTACAACCAACTACAACTAAGTATATCTACAAGTTCAATACGTAGAAAATTACTTAAGTAAGAACATTGGTATTGAATGTTCTTTTTCATTTCAATTTCAATTTATTTATTTCAAAAGATAACAATGGTCCATAATGGTTAGTAATATTTAAGGTTTAAAACTAAGTGTTAGTAGAACAAATACAAAAAGAAAAGCGAACAGTACAGCAACAAAAACAAACAATCACCTGGTAGCGGTCATGATACCCTCAAAATGTCGCACAACAGGTGAGTCGTTTCGGCCCGCTACCGTAGCCAGGATGGGGTTGGAGCTGGCCCGCACTCTGCAGAGCAACGAGGCAATCCTCTTTCGTATTATGGCATGGTAGTCATCTGTGCAGAAACGGGGCAGCCCCAGCAACATCCTGAAACCATTATTATATTGGATTATTATATTATTTTTTGGTGTAGTCTGAGTTTTTTAAGACCATGCGTGCCTTGATCATATAATTCTAATTGGCGGGCTAGTCCAACGTTCAAGAAACCAGTGTAGGTGCGCTCTCGGATTACGCGCCTTTGTTCCGCATATCGAGGACACATTTTAGACTGGTTCGGTAGCGTTCGACTGGCCGGCACTCAGTAACCATATAGGGACCACACAGGAAATTGCAATTTATTTTTCCATTTGTTCATTTTGAATCTTATTTCAATTACCATTGGAGTTGTAATTAAATAACCGGTTAAAGTGACCGGCCCTTTTTTTTGCAGGCAGTGGCACGCGCGGTTTTAGTTAACAATAGACAAAGGATAAGCCGTTAGGGGCCAGCTACAAATCTAACGACTATATAACTTCAATGTAGGTTAATAATGCTATATCTCATTTGTGTGTGCGCAGGGAGTAAGTAACTCCCTCTCTCCTATAAATCGTATAATATAATTCCTCGGCCCTCCTTTGCAGACTGTAGGTAATACAGCTTACGTTAATACATTAACGCTGCGATTTGATAACACTTGAACTGTAATTCTAATTGTAAATCGCAATTAATAAGTACGCACTTAACTCGATAACAGAATAATCTTAACCATTGACCACTGACGTACGTTTGTGGTACATCGTGTCATAAGTACTATTTGAAAATGGAGCGTTATCATTATAATATTAAGTCCGTCCTCACCTGTCCTCAGTGGTAGCTTTTTAATTTTTAGGATTTCCTAGACATAGAAAAGAAACCGTTATTAGCTTCGCCATGTCCGTCTATCCACCCGCGGCTTTGCACCGTGATCGTTAGTGCTAGAAAACTGCAAATTGGCATGAATACTTACAATAATTGTTAGGGTCCTACTGGACGTATAAATGAAAATGCGGACTGTATTAAAATAGGCTGGTTTATTCCGCCTTAATTACAAAGAATCCCGGCCAAACAATTATAAAAAAAAACTATTACGGTATTCGTCCGTTGCCGGTGGAGTATGTGAAGCCCAGTGTGTGCCGCGCGGCGCTTGCGGCTTGCCGCGATGACGTCGCGCTCTGTCCGCCGCCCGCGCGTCTCCTCCCGTGCGTATGTCCAGTACTTAACATGCTGCCCGGGTTGAAGTATGTGGAGGAAGACTTCAAAAATCTGGAAGGGGACAGATGTTATTAAAGGCCCTCCGAATGGTTCCTCTCCTCGTCTTTATTTCCGCAACCCTACTGACTCCGTCGTTGCCTGGGTACAGTTGAGCTACTCGCCCTAAAGACCACACTAGGGGTGGAAGAGCCCGGTCTTTTATTAAAACCAGCGATCCGACTTTCAGCTCCTTGTTCGAAGATTGCCACTTCAGTTTTTGCTGCAGCAGGCCGACGTATTCAACCGAGAACCGGGACCAGAAATGCTGCCGTATGACCTGGATTCGCCTATATCGTTCCAGACGATTGATGTTCACATCAGACACTTGTGGCTGAGGTATAGACGTAAGTGAACGGCCAATTAAAAAGTGAGAAGGAGTTAAAGCCGAAAAATCGGAGGGATCAGTGGAAAATGGGGTGAGAGGACGACTGTTTAACGCTGCTTCTATTTCTGTCAGGCAAGTCGCCATTTCCTCATAAGTGAAGTGAGTAGTTTGTAGCAGTCGCTTAAGATGATGCTTTGTGGAGCGAACGGCTGCTTCTGCCAAACCGTTGAAGTGAGGAGTGTAAGCAGGTACAAATTTAAATTCGATGCCTTCCTGCGCTACCTTACCTTCAAGATCTGACTCCATAAGGAGTTGTGCCAGTTCATTACAAGCGCCAACAAAATTAGTCCCATTGTCACTTGTAATGGACAATGGTAACCCACGACGAGAGACAAAACGCTTTAAAGCAGCAATGTACGCCTCACTAGAGAGAGCCGTGACGAGCTCGATGTGACAGGCTTTGGTCGAGTTGCAAATGAAGATTGCCAAGAAAGATTTTATAAGCTTGCATCCTCTACCTTTCCTATCTGCTATCAACACTGGCCCTGCGTAATCGACGCAACAATGTAAAAAAGGGAACTCTAATTCAGTTCGTGTCGCAGGTAACTGCCCCATGATGGGTTGAACTGTGTCATGTTTGAAGCGAAAACAACGTACACATTTGTTTACGGTGTTTTTCGCAAGATTTGTGCCACCTAATGGCCAATAAGTTTGTTTTATAGTTCCTAGAAGAAGTCGAGATGGGGCATGTAAACATTTAATATGAAAATGTCGAAAAATGATTTTTGTTAAATGGTGTTTGCTACATAAAATAATTGGATGCTTTGTGTTATAACAATAAGGAGAATTATCAAGCCTGCCACCAACTCGCATGATACTATTTGTATCTAAGAAAGGCGTTAATGAAATCAAACGATTTTTGTTAGGTAGTGCCTTGCCGGCTTTTAGAACAGCATATTCGTCAGGGAACATTTCCTGTTGTGCTTTTTGGGTTATTAAATTTAACGAATTTTGAAGTTCTTGAACTGAAAGATGACCAGTTAATTTATTGTTCTGATTTTTACAGTTATGTATAAATCTTAGCAAGTACGCGGTTACGTTTTGTAAGTTAATAAATCTTGATTTGTTTTCGATTAATTTAGAAATGCAATCAGTACTACGATCATCAACAAGCGCCAGAGAACATGTAATCAACTCAGGTAGATCGTGCTTCACGTGTGTGTTGGGCATTTTTGGCCAATGAGATTCTGGTTCCGACAGAAATGTCGGACCTGACCACCACAAGGATGAACCGCTGATTTGGTCAGCCTTCACCCCACGAGAAACAAGATCCGCCGGATTGTCCTTCGACGGTACGTAGCTCCACGTGTGACCTCCACTGCTCTCTTGGATCTCGTGGACCCTATTGCGAACAAAGCTTTTCAAATTATTTGGTGGTGTATTTAACCACCCCAGTACAATGGTCGAGTCACACCAGAATCTACATTCACTAAATTGCAGAGTCAATGAGCTTACCACTTTTTTACACAACCTTGCAGCCATCAAAGCCCCACACAATTCAAGCCTAGGTATGGTGGTTGGCTTAATTGGGACTATTTTACTTTTAGATGTCAAAAGATGCACTTGTACCTGACCTGACGTATCAATCGAACGAATGTATAGACACGCACCATATGCACGCTCTGAAGCGTCTGAAAAGACGTGAATTTCATGGCTCACTGAGTTATCAGCAATCACCCAGCGAGGTACCATTACATAGTTAAGAAGAGGCAAAGTGTTAACAAATGATAACCACATTTCCTTGATTTCCTGCGAGACCTCTTGATCCCAAGAGCACTTTTCAATCCAAAGCCTCTGCATCACAATTTTTGCCTCGACAATGCAAGGGTTAACTAGGCCTAATGGATCGAATATTTGGCTGATGACTGATAAAATATGACGTTTTGTGACTTTTTCATTATGTTGAATGCTAATAGCAAATGACATCATATCAGAGTCACAAATCCAGTTTAAACCTAAAGTCTTTGAAGAACTATTGTTATCAGTGCTTGAAATGTCCAGAATATTATTTGGCTCTGAACTAGGCGAAATTTGTTCAAGTATGTACTTATTATTCGATTGAAATTTTCTTAAATTGAACTGCGCTGATTTTAAAGTAGATATGACACCCTTGCACAGCCTAATTGTGTCTTTAATAGTCGACGAGCCGCTCAAAAAATCATCGACATAAAAATCCCGCTGAATAGATTGTTTGACGTCGCTATCGATGGCACTAGATGCCAATGAAACCAAACACTTAGTTGCTAGGTACGGTGCCGAAGCTTGTCCAAAGCTGACGGTATTAAGAGTGTAGGTTTTTAAAGGCTCTGAGGAATCATATCGCCAAATTATTTGCTGAAGAGAGCGTTGAGAAGGTGTAAGGTCAATCGCCCTATACATTTTCTCGACGTCACCAGTTACGATGTACTTGTGCTGCCGGAAACGCAGCAAAATGGAATAAAGGTCTTCCTGGACAGTTGGTCCGACCATTTGAATCTGGTTAAGAGACACGCCAGTGCTTGAAGGTGCTGAAGCATCAAAAACAGGACGCAGCTTTGTTGTTTGGCTCGATTCGCGAAGCACACCATGATGTGGCAGGTAATAATTGACCTTGGATTGAAGACAGCCAGCTGAAGACTCTTTGTTTTCAGTCATATGACCTAAACGCTCGTATTCCCGCATGAAGTCGATATATCTTTCCTTAAAAATCGGCTCTCGAGTAAACTTACGCTCTAAAGACAGGAAACGGCACTTTGCCCTTTGAAACGAGTCGCCTAAGACAGCAGGATCTTCCTTTAGCGGCATCGTGACGATAAACCGGCCATCCTCGCTGCGAGTTGTAGTGCGATAGAAATTTTCTTCACAGGCGCGTTCCTCTGGTGACAAAGAGTGCTTGGCTGCGACCGTGTCTAACTCCCAAAAACGAGTTAAATCTGGGTTAGGCTCCGCATGCGCAAAATTACAAACTGGAGCAGAAGACGGTGATTTACGATGGGCAAGATCCCTAACCACCAACCAACCCAGCTTCGTTTCAAACAACTTCGGTAAGTTTTTACTTAATTCAATAGAATTGTGACCTAAGACGGACCAAAATACATCGGCCCCAACTAAAATGTCTATTGCTGACGGTACATTAAAAGAAGGGTCAGCCAAAACGATTCCTTTTGGAAGAGAAATATGGTCTATATTAAAGTAAGAAGTCGGAATTGCTTCTGTGATCTGCTGTAATATGTAACAGTTCACAGTAAAGCTGTAATCCTCATAACACGACATTATAGTAAGGCTGCAAGACTGTGTAAGCTGTGATTTTTTCTTATTGACACCTGTCAACGTGGAGCCCATACTACGTCGCGACAAACCCAGCTTACCGCAGAGTGATTCTGTTACGAAGTGGCAGGAACTTCCGTTGTCCAGAAGCAGCCGGGCCGTATGCACGTTGCCCGCGCCGTCGCGCACCTTCACGATCGCTGTGGACAGCAAAGCATGCGGCGCAGTAGTACATTGCGGTACATCATGGCTTGACTCGGCGAAGTTACAAACAGGGGAAGCCGTAGGCTCAGAATGAGCTACGGGCTCATGCAAATGTAAAAGCGTGTTATGCCTTTTTTTACAATATTTACATGGCACAAGGTTGCAACTTTTTTCTAAGTGCCCGGGCCGTAAACAATTAAGACAGACCTTTGATTCTTTAGCCTTTTGAATACGACTCTCTATAGGAAGGGCTCTGAATGTTTCACAGTTAAAGAGAAAATGAGTTTGATTGCAAACGGGACATGTAAATATTTTTTTATGCTGTTTGTTGAATGTTTTGTTTGTATTTTTATTGTTGAATGAATTATTATTGTTAGTTGTAGCTATACATAGGTTGGTACTATTTTTATTTTCAGTTTTACAACTGTTACCTTTACTTTCTTGCAAAGTCTCCAGCAAGTCTGCTCTGTTGCTAAGGAAAGTAATAAATACCTCTAAAGATGGAGGATCAGTGAGAGTATTTCTATGCTCCTCCCATGCCCTATGCGTCACACTGTCCAATTTTTCTGTCATCATATGAATAATTAATGTGTCCCAATGTTGAGTGGGTTCATCTAATGTAGAAAGTGCACGCAGGTTTTTGTTAGTAACATCTATAAGACGTCTAATTGATGCACAAGATTCATTGCTGATTCGCTCAGCGTTAAAAAGTTCCTTGACGTGATTATTTACAAGCAACCTTTTATTATCGTACCTACTGCACAATAATTTCCAAGCAGAAGTGTAATTCTCAGATTTAAAATCTAAGTTATCTATGACAAGTAGGGCACTACCTTTTAAAGACGCGCGAAGATAATGTAACTTATTAATATTATCCATATCTTCTCTGGAATGTATCAATGAGATAAATGTATCCCTAAACTCAAGCCAGTGCTGATAGTGACCTTGAAAAGTAGGTAAATCTATTTTTGGCAACCTAACACAATTAGATTTATGACCACCTGCCTGATGAGCATCGACGAAACTCGCCACGGATTCCTCACGCGCAGCGTCCAAGGTCGCGGAGTGCAGCGGACGCGCGCCGAGCAGGTTGCGCGCCCCCGCCACTAGCTCGTGGTACTTTGTTTCGAAATCTTCGCGTTCTGAATCCGCGGTTTCCGAAAGCATCTCAATCTCGTCCTGTAATTTGTCGAAGGCGGCGTATAAGGCATCGAATTTATTAAATCTGCTTTCTAAATCTAAAAGTTGTACTGTGCTAGGCTTTGTTATAGTACCAAATTCCTCTAAATAATTGCTAAAAATAGTAATTTTGCCCTTTACACAACTACGCTTCCTAATTAGCTGCTTAAGTGTCTCTGCGGCCGACATGGTAACCGAATAAGCAATAATTTGTTGCTCTAATGACCCAGTTTTAATAACTATTTATGCGTATGAAGTTAAAAAATTGCGTAAGCAACCTTATTGCAATGCTAATTAAGGAAAAAGTCAATGCAAGTGACCGAACTGAGCTAGTTGCCAGCCGGCGATAAGAAGCGAGCGAACTGCGTAAACAAATTCCCGTTATGATGTGTGCTATTTGACTTGTAATTGCAATTTAGCAAAGTAAAGCTTATAAACGCAAGAAATAATAGCAAAATAAAATTATAACTCAATTGCCAACTACACTTATGATGAAATACGAAAGCGCTAACTGAAATTGCTAGCAATTTTAATAATTTAAATTTAATTTTTATGGAAAAGGAAGGGGTTTATAAGGGAAAAATATGGAACGAACTCACGTATGTCTATAAACGTCCACAAATGAATCGTGATCGAAGATGTTAACTTCCTTTGTTCTCAAGATGACTCGCACTTTCGATGGGTCCAAAGTCCGTTGCAATGCAAATTTCCGAATAGCTTCTTTTTCTCTGGCGTGCGCGGTTGCTAGGCGGAGTACCCGATGTGGCGATGATAATGAAGAGTCTTCACCAGGTATCTTCTACAGCTGAAGACCACGTCTGAAGCGCCCCGAGATTTTTGAAGTCGGTTGACCGTTATTTTCGCGAATTAAGACGGTGAGAATCCTAAAGGACCAATGTTAGGGTCCTACTGGACGTATAAACTGCATGACGACAGAACGGTAAAATAAAAAGTACAAAAATAATTTCTTTTGGGTACCTCCCATATAAAATGATTTTATTTTTATAATTTTTTTTTGTTTTGGCCTCATAATGTGGGGTATTGTTGGATAGGTCAAATTAAACGAATATGGGTCTTCAGAAACCAAATTTTGATAAAGTTATTATTTTCGGAAATAATAGCTCCGAAAGAAAAAAAATGTCCCCCCCCTCTCACTTTTGAACCATGGGTCCAAAAATATGAAAACAATCGTGAAACAAAAGCTCAATAAATATGTATTTTCCGGGCTAGCCGTTTTTGAGGTATTGCAAAAAATCTTCTCTTAGTAAAATCTTTGCAGAGTTAGTATGGGCCGACTCTAATTATATAATGCGGAATACAGGGCATTTTTATTTTGTGAGGTAAATTTATAGGTCATACTCAGCAACTTTTAGTATGGGCCCAAAGTGCCTAAACCCGTATATTGTGCGATTAATTGTGCGACATGTACAAGTTTTAAAAAAGTTGGAAACCTCGGAAATTCCAAGAAAATTTAATAGAAAAATTAAGGAAACCTTCATTATGGAAACAGACCATTTCGATCCCCGTACATTAATATGATAAGTTTCCGAAAAATTTCATTGCGGCACTCAACTTACGACACGTCACACCAGACAGGTGGTACGCTGATAATTGGTGCTGATTTGTGCAGCTGATTAGCAGTTTCTGACACCAGGAAAATGTCAGCAGATTTTAGCTTAAACTTACCATTAAGCTTTAACGTTAACCTATGATTTTCATTAAAATAATGCGCCGTAATTTCTGGTCGTGGGATCATTTACTTGATTTACATGACCACTCCTGTTTGCGAAACTAGATCGACGTAATATCTAGTTAAATGCTTGGAAAATCGCGTTTGAAATTATCAATAATAGCAGTCTACGTCCGCTTTATATGCTTGTGTATTACTGTTAGGTATAAGCCGTTTTATTACAAGATTGCCGAAAACTATTATAAAAACCGGGCAAGTGCGAGTCGGACTCGCGCACGAAGGGTTCCGTACCATTATTTATAAAAACGGCAAAAAAAATATGTTTGTTGTGTGGGAGCCCCCCTTAAATATTTATTTTATATTGTTTTTAGTATTTGTTGTTATAGCGGCAACAGAAATACATCATCTGTGAAAATTTCAACTGTCTAGCTATCACGGTTCATGAGATACAGCCTGGTGACAGACGGACGGACGGACGGACGGAAGGACGGATGGACAGCGAAGTCTCAGTAATAGGGTCCCGTTTGACCCTTTGGCTACGGAACCAAAAAAAATTGCAACTGTTATACACGTCGTCGTAACATAAATGAAACAAAAAACCGAATATGACATTAGATATTAAATTTAGTTAATTTAAAATTATACAGTAATCATTGCATCGGGGTATGCCTAAGTACATTTAAAGGCGAAACGTTTAATAAACTTTAATGGAATAGTTTTTTTTTTATAAAAATTATTATAGTCTGTCAAGCCACTTCCGTCAGTAGAAAAAGCGGCAGATTTAAAAAATGTGGGTTATTGTCTCATAGAAAATTTGAATTTCGCGCCTTTTCATACTGACAAAGTTGTTTGACAGGCTTTAAAGCGTTATTCTATTTAAATCCACCAAACAATTGAAAACTATGACAATATCAATGACTTTTCGAATATTGATCATCCGAGATAGTACTTGCATTTAGTTAGCAAATGTATAAACTCATACTAAACACTACGTAATCAATATGTAAACACTAAACAGGCTCAAAGGCAAGTGTACACGCTCGTAGAGGCCTTATCAGATAAAAAATAAATCATTGATTATCTCCAAATTGGAGTTAATTACCATACCGGCGGTTTCTTTGAGAATAGTTATTTACTATAATAAGTGCGGTAAATTAAAACATGACCGAAGGGAGTGTTTTAAATCGACACAAGTTGCGAATTGCCCATTTGCACGTGTATCATATAACGTTTTACAGTCCATATGGCCCTTTAAACTTTCGACATAGGCAATTAGGCACGGAAGGTTCAATGAAAGTAGCGCCATATGTACTGTAAAGTTAATTGAAGCCCAGGAATACACCCTTGAAACAATCGGACTTTAAAGGAAACACCATGTTAAATGGGTGGTTTTACGGTCCTTACTTTGAGCCTATTACAAGATTCCTTGACAGAAAAAATAGCAATTGCGTGATTAAAACATACAGCACACTGTATGTAAGTATTATGTACGTATAAATTAAGTATTGTAAGTAAAAGATAACGCACGTGACAATGACCGTTTTATATGCAAAAGGGAAATGAACATTAGTGAGGAGAGCAGTGATTTATTTAAGTGGGTCATCTACCGACTTTATTAACGAGATATTAACTTAATTACGAATGTCTGATGGATGTAGCTGATTAGCAAAAGGCTTGATTGCTTATCGTCGTTTGAAATAAAACGGTATAAACTTATAATATTACTATTTGCAATATTTATTCGTAATCTGATTGTCGGTTATTTCGCACTGATATATTTACCTACGTTTCTTAGTACAAGTCAACTTACGTCAGGATTGCCATTTGCATATTTGAGACCTATGTGAGTGCCACATTTTTTTTTATTTGGGTGAAGAATGGGTATTCCTGTTGGGTTTTATTAGTGTATTGATATCAAGTGTAGTAAATTAATAATAATTATCAACTATTTTCCTCGCGCATTGCATGCTGATAAGCATTGCAATACAACGAAGAAATGCCGCCAGCATCCTTGGTACAATGCCTCATGGGCCTATTTTAGTTACAGTAATGAATACCTCTGTATATATCTATTATGTAAATAAACATTATATAAAAAATGGAACAAAATATCAATATTACGTTATTTCAGATCAATCTACAGTACTCCTATTTTACCTCACCATATTTATGTATCTACTTATATTTAACAGCTGTAACACCATTGGAGAATATATTTAAGAGCCCCTTGCACCTTCCAGGGCTAGCAACTAACTAGGGTTAACCTGTTAAACCCGGAGTTACCAGTGAAATTTAACTCTGGGTTAACGGTTAACTCCAAGTTAATGGCTAACCCAGGATTGGTGCAAGTGGCCCTAAGGCGCAAATAGTTATGGTAAATAGTTGAATGTCTCTTCTTTGCGGTTGATAACGCATATCTGTTGTATAATTATATTAAAGTAGCAGACGCCGCGTGCCCTAAGATCATAAATGTCCCTTAGACGAGCAGGAGAAAGATCTGTCTTATTAAAGTTTTCTAGGGCCACCACGCCCAGTCCGGTTCGCCATGTTTAGAACATGACACATCAACCTAGGCAGCTAAACTTGGAACCGAGAACGCTTGTCGAAACCTAGACATAGGTAATTGCAAAATCTTAGCTAGGCTAGAGCAAAAATAAGGGCAATTTGGCAAGCCTAAGTACCTGATTAAATTCAGTCACGCGGGTTATGGAATTTGATTTGATATGCATTAGGTAAGGTAATCATAATTTAGCTTCAATAAGTATTTAGCTTAAAATATTTCACAAAGTTAAGTAGGTATGTTTGATAAAATTTGATTATTAAACTAATAATTGCTCTTTTATTTATGAATGTTTTTAGTCCATTCAGTGAGACTTCCATATGCGGTGCATCTATTATAGTCGCGTCTAAATATAAATGTTTATCAATCTTCTGTTTACAATTAGTGACTCTACTAAATTTAGTACTATCAGAATGTGTTATCCACAATGTTGAATGACAAAAACGTGACCCTTATTTCATTCGTGTATGACATCATTCAAAGATTTTATTATCGAATTTCCATCTACCTTCTATCTCTACCACGGAAATTAAAGCTAGTCAAATAGGGCCCCTATTAGACAAAAATAGATAATGTCCCCGATTATAAGTATACAAAACATTTACGATTCGTTGAAAATACGAAACAAATTGAGCTAATTTTAAATAAATTTTGCTTGATTTTTCCAGAACTAGAAGAATGGGCGCTAGCAGAATGCGAGGGCGAGAGTTGGTGGCGCGAGGCACGGGAGTCAACCGGCAAAGATGCCTCGGTGGACGTGCGGTACGCTGGCATGGTGCCCGTCGAGCGCGCCGCCTCCGCGCCCGCTACCGCCATCGCTGTCCGCTCCGCCTTACACTCCGCCAAGAGTAAGTTCCGTTATATTTAGATCTAGAAGAATGGGCACTAGCAGAATGCGAGAGCGAGAGTTGGTGGCGCGAGGCACGGGAGTCAACCGGAAAAGATGCCTCGGTGGAGTTGGTGGACGTGCGGTACGCTGGCATGGTGCCCATAGAGCGAGCCTCATCCACGCCAACTACCGCCATCGCTGCCCGCTCCGCCGTACACTCCGCCAGGAGTAAGTCATTAGAACTGGAAGATGGGCATCAGCAGAATGCGATGGCGAGAGCTGGTGGCCAGATGCTCGGAAGTTAACCGGCAAAGATGCCTCGGTGGACATGGAAGAGTATGCTTGTTTTACCTTTAGGCTGTCCTAAGTTCTCGGTACGGGATCGGCGCCATACAGTACAGCCCGCGTAGCCAACGTGCCAATCGTTAACGCTTCGTAGCGAAGAAACGCTACTGTCACTGTCGCACTCATTTGGAAGAGTGATAAAGAGAGACTACGATACGCTACGGAGCGTTAACGATTGACACGTCGGCTACGGGGCCTGGTACGGCAAGTATTTCATCGTAAACCTGATTGGCGCGAAAGAAAGCGCTAAGTCAGGAAATAAATCCTAGGGAGAACGAGGTTGGTTGCATAAAAAACATATAGGCACATCGTTACACAATGGGATAAATTAAGCATCAATTAAAACCTTAATTATGCATCTAATCATCTGAATTTTGTTCCAGCTCTGAACAAAAAGTTGCAGCGAGTGAGTCTCGACATTAGCTCAAAAGGCATCGTGGTCACTGATGCCGACACTCATGACAATGTGCTAAGCATATCCATCTACAGGTACATACATTACAAATAGGGTACTAATTCTTATAAACTTTTTTCACAAGGATAGTGTCAGTCCAGCCTAAGGGCATAAGGGTCCAATGATATTTGAAGAATCTTAGCTTTACATACGCAATACTGATACGAAAGTAAGTTACGCACACACTAAAACGAATATGTCAGTGTCAAACTCGCGGTAACCGTACTTGAATAAATGGTTAAATAGAGTCTTTGTGATATATTTTCCCAACGTGGTGTTTATTTAGTCACCTGCAATAATTTACGGGTTGAATATATAGGTCATATTGAGTAACTTTTACTATCGGACCAAAATCTAAAGTTTCTCAGTACGACCTATATATTCACCCTATAAATTATGGCAGAGGCAGATTTGCCTCTAGTGCGTTTGATAAATATTGACTTGTAAATAAATAGCCCATCCACATCAATAACGCAACAATAATATACGACAACTACAAGCTGAGATAAATAAGCAGTTCATTACTGCCTGTGTTTGATTTATTACAAACTTTTAATTACCCCCGCATCCAGAGACACCCGGCGATATCTCTGAATCGACCCCGTTTGTGACTTCAAGTCCACTTGCTATTATTTATTACCCAAGAAAATACAGTTGAGTTGATTGACATACGCAAAAAGATTCTGAGTTAATTTTGTGAGGTTAATGATCGTGTTATCAAGGAAAGGAATTGCGCAACACAAATTATCAATCACTTTTGTTATAAATATCCAAGAAGTAGGAGCACAGGGAAGAAGGCGAGTGGATTACCGAGATTACAGATTCTCATAAATGAAATATGCCAACTAAGTATACAATGTGTTTGTCCACGTATAGTGGAGCCGTTAACCACGTATAGTACGATGAATTTTATCGACAAATCAACCCCCCCATACCTATGTTTTTTCTCAACCATTTTAAAACTGCACCCTTTCAAAGTTTTATGGTGCCATACATTACTGCACTTGGTTAATGTACCATTATCTGCCCATTTACCTATCGAACATCTAAAAAATAATAATCATTCGATAGCTTATGAATTAAGGCACAAATTTGAAGCATAAATGTCATAAAGAATTTTCCACAATTACTCGATAATTAATAAGAAAGATCAAAATCGTCTTCTAAAATATACTTTTTTTTTTTTTGTTATATGATAGAACAGGATATCAGCTAAAAGTTAACATCAAAATGATAGCCCTAGTTAAAACATTTCACAAGTTACACGAGTCCAAACAAGACCTTCTGTAATGAGCGTCAACTTAAGTAAACTTCTCGTTTTTTTTTTTGTAAGTGGCTGTAACTCTGAAATCAGGCGAATTCCGAAAAAGTTTATACGACATTTTAGTCTTTCAATATGATCAGGAATATACTATTAAAATCTTTCGCAATGCTCACGGGCACCGTGTATTAATCTCACATTAATAACGTACTATATTAATTAACAAAATATAGTACCTATAAGTAGTAAATTGTGAATAATAAAATACACAAATTAATAAATGGGACGACAAAAAAAATCTTGTTACACGGCTGCTTGGGCTGAGAGACAGACAAAGAGGAGGATACAGATATGACGTCTTTGGCAGATAGTGTAGAACATAGAGTCGATATTTATTTTTAGATAATGTATGGTATACACAATATATTTCTAACGACTTTTTTTATTCTACGTATTTAGAGAGCTTTCAGCTAATTCTAATGTAAATAATCCACACCACACACACACCACACACTTCTTGGGCTGCGCTGGATTTTGCTATTGCTTGATGCCCGCGTGTCTCCTCTAATCCCATCTCCGCCTCAGTGGAAAGGCAGACTAACACGCTCACTGCGGCACTGGGCCGGAAGACCCGATGAAAAGTATGGTTAATTACGAATTACACTAATTGCCTTAGCGAATGTGCCAAGCACTGTGGATGCACCAATTCCACCACGTCTGGAGCTCCTATAATATTGAGAACATTTAGTTTGGGTTAGCCTTTAATCAAACCATGACTAATGACGATTCTCCACTTTTCCCAGGATCTCGTACTGTTCAGCAGATGCAGCCAACGCTCGAGTGTTCGCGGTGGTGGAAGGGCGCGGCTGCGAGCACGTCGCGCACGTGTTCACGTGCCCGCGCAGCCGGCATGCGCGCGCGCTCGCGCTTGCCCTTGCGCACGCTTTTAACGATGCCTATCAGGTATTCTGAATTTGAATTTAAGTAAGAAGCTGGGAATTATAATGATAAAGTTAACGCGCGTGTTCGCGTTTGCTCCCGCTCATGCCTTTGATGCGGCGAAAATCGAAATGTATATATCTGTCTCTCTATCGCTCGGATATACAGGAGCGATAGATAGTCATATAATATATAATTATATAGAGCGGTCGATAGGAGTTCTTTATATATTAGGAAATGTTAGAAGAAAAAAAAATTTTTGATGAGAAATAAAAATTTGGGGTACGGCGCCCAAATCGGTCAACCCTCCATAAAAAGGCCAAAGATGTTTCAAGTGAAATTTTTTTTCTTCTGCCCGTTGGCCCTTGGTAAAACTGCTTACAGCACCGTGACGTGCCCATATTATATTGACGTTTACGATTGTCGATTGTCACAATTACCTTACCTTTATAAAACTCCTAAAATTTTACTACCAGATACTAACTAGGTAAGCTGCCTAACTAATTTAGTCCAATAATTGTTTGTGAAATTTCAGGCATGGCAGAATAACCACCAAGGCAGCTCCTTACAGCGCAACGACAAACGCTCATCACCCTGGGTAATGAAATTTTACGTAACAAACATAATATTATAGGTAAACTGTTTAAACATTTAAACAGATAATAATTCCACTAATTCCATACATGTGAAAGTTTGTGTATTTATCTTAGCATTCTTATAGGGGAATAGTTGACGTCCCCTTAGCTTTTGCAAAAAAGGTATCGAATTCTATCTCAATCTCCGCATATTTCACTCAATTCTCTTATAACTTTGCGAACAAAAAACTAGGGGTTTGGGAAAATTTAACGAACTATACGCGAACTAAGTTAGAGGGTAATTGAAATATAATCTTACTATTTGTTTCTTTCAGGAGCGATTTCCTCAAGAGTCTGATGAAGAAGAGTTGGAAGACGAACAGTGGCAGGCGCAGGCTCCTCTGGTCACATTCGCGTGAACTCTCAATAAGGATTGGAAAACTCATTAAGTTCTTTACCGTATTCTTTAGGTACAATTGCGGCTTTTCTGTTGCCATCAAAATTACAATGTTCATTCAAGCTGACCAAATAGTATCGGCGTAGTGGCGTCCCCACATTGTTATTTGGCGGGTCTATGAAATTACAAAAACTGAGTCCTACTGCGCTGCAGTCAGATTCCGAAAATATGGCAGACCGAAAATATTTTTTTTATAAAGCTTAAAAAATGTACATAAGACTTACATTAATTAGTTATAAATAATTTTCGTCCGCACTGCTAACTGACAATTTGTATAATCCATGATATGACAGATTAAGACAAACGATTAATAGCTTATTGAGGCTTGTAGCGAGTTTATGGATAAGGCTTTATGACCCACTGCAAAAATGTCAAACCGATGATCAAATAAGGCCTTATGGCCCACTGCAAAAATGTAAAACCGATGATCAGATAAGGCCTTATAGCCCACTGCAAAATGTAAACCAAATGATCAGATAAGGCCTTATGGCCCACTGCAAAAATGTTAAACCGATAATCAGTTAATAGTGTAAATATATAATGTTGCCGTTGTCGCTAGTTCATCGCACAAATAAATTATTTACATATAATTCATATAGTATAGTATGAATGACAAGTGATAAACATGTAGGTATATATAGCTCGTAGGGCAATAAAATTACTAACGTACCTACGATATTAAATAATAACATCTCTAGGAGAACTACATTCCAAAACATTCCTCGTTTTTTCATCCGTTAACAATGTTAACATGCTTCATAAAAATCATAAAATAACACACGGTAATCATGATATTATTAAGTGTATAGGTAATAGTACATTGTGCAACGAGGGGGGTAAGTGAAATTTTGGATACGAGGGTGGTTATTCCCGACAGCCGCAGGCTGGAGGGTATTAGTTAGCAATATTTTTACCCCCGGAGTTACACACAATGTTTTTCATTTTACACTTGCGAAGAAAAAACTAAATTTTAAGCGAAACAATTCTTAAATAACTATGTACAGTGACATATCAAAATTCGTCCGCCATTTTGTTTCTTGACAGATTAGGCATCGAAGGCACAGACCTATTCGGCATTCAGCCACGATTGAAAATTATGTATAAATATTTTAAACTGCTGTTAAATCGATCAAATTAAATAATTTTAAACCGAAACAAAAATATTAAATTATAAACGTCAGTATTTAAAAAAAAAACTCATTTATGCTACTTGGTTTGTATGAATAGGTCACAAATAATAAAAAAAAGGTATAACTCCCTAGGGAGTTATAGCTTTTTTCACAATTTATAACTCCCGCGGGAAAAATATAGGCCTTTATCCTTCAGTACACCTGTATGAAATAAGATCTTTTTCGAGCAAGTGTGATGAAAAGATATTAAAACAATAAGAAACAAAAATTAATTGGTACAATTTATTACGATTATTTATAAGGCTTAATATAAATATTTCGACTGATGTAAGACAAATATACTATAGAATAAAGTTAATTTAAACTATTCTGTTGTCTCTCTACTTAAAACGACCGACATTTATACAGAGTGTAACAAAAGTTACATATACCTGCATATGCCTGCCTACGCCCATGGTTAGATATATTAAAAACGGCACTGGTTGAACAGTGCCAGCCTGCGTCGTCCTAGCGGGTCTGCGTCCAGAGGATAGTGGCAGGCGCCTCCGCCGTGGTGGTTTATCATCATGTAGTCGAAGCAGTTCGTCACGCCGTCGCCGTTGCAGTCCTGAGACGGAAATTATATGAATTCAGATCATAGTTTCGCGTAGACGTATACTTAGTTTTCAAATCGAAATTAAAGATACGAAATTAATTTTGTTGGTACCATGATATTTAAGCCGATAGTTGGTTGAAATGGTTGGTTGCTACACTTGCTATAGACAAATCATATCCCACCAAAAACATTTTTAAGTATGTAAAATGTTGCCAAGACCAAACCATAAGGCTCGCACTGTCAATAAAATATCAGAGCTCAAGCTTAAAGGGTGGGTGGGTGATCAGGGGGGGGGGGTGGTTGTTGCGTGGAGGGGGGATGATTTATTAAAAAGCCTGTAATATGTATTTTATTATTTATAACAAGGAGTCCCTTTATCCATTTTCAGACCTCTAGCATCCAAATTTGCGGAACCGTCATACAAATTTTCATCCCCTAGTTTACGGTATCATATCGTTGGCCACTGTTGGCATCATATCTCGAGAATTGTGTACGTAAATACGTACGTAATACGACGAAGCGCTTCGATAAATGGTAGGTAGTGCCCTTGCGCTTCGCTTGGCTCATTTTGGCGGGGGCACTGCCGTGCCCTCAGATTTGAATACCAACGTGATTTTAATTTTTGTGCGTCGCATTTGCTTTACCACTACTACTACTACTACTACCTACATCTATGTCTTTCCCATCACGGAACAATGGTGTTCCGGACCTTTGGGAGGCGTGCACAAAGCCGAAGCCAACACGTATATTTGCCACTTTAGTGAAATGTAAGGGGTACACCGAATGGATGCTGCCCCTGCCCGTGTCATGGGACGCACGCAGAGGCAACACTCGCCAGGGCCTTTACTATATAGCACTACTTATTATTTTGTGCTATGTGATCTCCATTCGATTTTTCATATTAATATCATAATTTGGAAATCTGAATCCTTTCATGGGTGAGGGTCTGAGGGAGAATTTTAGGCCACAGTAGCCTCGATAACAATTTCGTAGACGATTTACTTATCGGTTAGTTATAGTCACACCTAATTATGGACTTAACTAATTTATATCAAGGTTGTAAGTATTTCTCCGAACATTCTAGCAAACAACATTAGAACAAAAACAAAATTAAGAAAACTAACAAAACAGAAACCAGAAAGGCATTATGAGCATAAAAGCTTCGCAATACGAACAGAACCGGAATATGATACATAGGTAGTTAAATCTGGACATAAGTAGCCTTACCACGACTGCCTACCAGTGCCGCAGTGTCAAACTGACATATTCGCTAACGTCTGCGTAACTTACTTTCTATATATCTCGCTTGCACTAATATGCCAGCACGAGCGAGAATGGAAAGTAAGTTACGCTCACTATAGCGAATATGTTACTGTCAAACTGGTGGTAGCCGTATAGATAGTAGAACTAAGCATCTAGTGTAGGTATATTATGAGTTAGATTGTGTTAGTTACCTTTCCAAACTTCGCCATGTAGCCTTCAATTATCTTTAGAGAGCAGTGGTAATCCCGCGCGCAGTCTTCAAACGCTGCAAAAAACGAGTACGTTTACATGACATCATTCATTTCTAAGTACCCCAAAAATTCGTAATGAGGTTGCGCAAAGGTTGCCGGATGTCTTTACTAGATTCAATCTTTCCTTAATTTATTATTAATTATTATAGAGCAACATAAGGCTTTTAACTTTGGATAAATCCTTAGGAGAGATGCTAACTTAAGTAAAGTGGACCCTTTGGCCCTTTGGCAGTAGGTACTTAAGCAAGAAAGCCAAAATATAGGTAATATTCCTAGATATTGGGTATCTAATATGCTTATAGATCGTGTCATTCATGAAAATGTGTGCCTTGATTCTTACTGTCCTGTTATTAAAGGATACTATTACTAACTCACTCGATCTCGGATCACTGGCTCAGCGTCCCGAAGTGGATCTTGGCCTTCGACACTAGAGTTCGCCATTCGTTCCTATCCTGTGCGATCCGACGCCATTCAGCCACTTGAATGTCGCACAGGTCTTTCTGGACCTCGTCGACCCATCGGTACCGTGGCCTTCCAACCGGACGTCTCCCAGTTGGTAAGCTGTCTTGGTCGCATGATCCTCTCCACATAAGGCTAGATTTTTCAAATCTGCGCGTCATCTTGGATGACACGAACTTTACTATGTTCCTAACCCTTAACGTTGAGAAATTTGCCGTGAACTTAATTTCTGCATATGATATTTTTGCACAATTTAGTCTGCCCTGGGGTCTAGCCAAAATGACAATCGTCAATAGAAAACGCCAATCAAATCTTAAATCATATATGGACATTGTCACGTGACCTTTCGTAGCGTCTGCCACATATTTTTCTTTTCGTTTGGCGTTTGTCAATGTTCGATTGTCATTTTGGCTAGGCTCTCAGGAGTATTAGTGTTTACCTTTTTCCCTCACCAGGTCGTCGTCAGGCAGCGTGGGCTAGCCAGCATGCATTCATCCAGTACACTCTAGAAATGTAGAAGGGCCCACAGTAACCCTCCGTACAGGCGTTCGGCGTGTTACAGTCGGCCACATGGCAAATACAAGGGTAGCAGGTCTCGTTCAGGTTCGAGATGACTCTTAGAGTCAGATCAAGTTAAAAATATTTTAGCCTACCGTGTTCTCTCACGGGATCGTCGTCAGGCAGCGTGGGCTTGCCAGCATGCACCCAGTACACTCTGGATATGTAAAAGGGCCCGCAGTAGCCCCCCGAGCACGCATGCGACGTATTACAGCCGGCCATATGGCAGAGGCAGCGGTAGCAGGCTTCGTTCAGGTTGGAGATCACTTCTGGACTCAGATCAAATCAAAAACTTTTAGCCTACCTTGCTCCCTCACGGGATCGTCGTCAGGCAGCGTGGGCTTGCCAGCATCCACCCAGTACACTCTAGATATGTAGAAGGGCCCGCAGTAGCCCCCCGAGCAGGCATGCGACGTGTTGCAGCCGGCCACATGGCAGAGGCAGCGGTAGCAGGCTTCGTTCAGGTTGGAGATCACTTCTGGAGTCAGATCAAATCAAAAACTTTTAGCCTACCTTGCTCCCTCACGGGATCATCGTCAGGCAGCGTGGGCTTGCCAGCATCCACCCAGTACACTCTAGATATGTAGAAGGGCCCGCAGTAGCCCCCCGAGCAGGCATGCGACGTGTTGCAGCCGGCCACATGGCAGAGGCAGCGGTAGCAGGCTTCGTTCAAGTTGGAGATGTATACTCCTGGAGTCAGATCGTAACAAATAGGTATGCAAGTTCTTCTTTCTCTTTTAATCTTATTAGGGTGTGGGCAGGCAGGTTTCAAATCATATTCCACTAACTTCGATCCTCATAGGCAGTTGGGATTACCATACCTCACCCTCTTCACCCATGAAAAATTCGCCGGTTATTTTCTGCAATATTGCTGCTAAGAGGTGAGGTGAGGTGATGCAAGAAAACATCGTGCAAGTATCATTCTCTGTTTTTCGAAGCATAAAGTGTCCGGCGAAAGTAAAGCTTATCTTTGAAACAGATATTGCTCCACGGTTCGTATAAGAAAACTAAAGATCATAAGTAATCTTTGGTGTGATCCTTATATTATTTTATTCAATTATATCAGAGACTGGTAATATGCTAAAAGTTCGTAATGTATGTTTGGCAAGCCAAATATGTTAGTAAAAAAAAAATATATATATACTATTCTCATCCGTGCTAGTACTAGCCTAAGACAAAAACAGTCTATGTTTGAATTGAGACAGTCCTGGACTATTTAAACCTACTCGCATATAGAAGATGAGTTTCTTTTAATAAGAATGTCAAGTACATTTGATAAGATTAGGTAAACAAGTTATGCCCAAGTTGTTTCGTTAGATAGGAATAGGAACATTTAAAGATATTGATTGAAATATGTGATGAGCCGGATGTTGTGAAAATGTAAACAATATCAGAAAGACACTTACCGAGAGCGTTGGAACATAACATAACAACCACTAAACACAAATAACACAATATCCTAAAACAAAAATTCATTATGTAATATATACCTAAGCTTGCTATTAATTTTCTTGAAGAGACGATAGCTCGACCATTTTAGACCAAACTAACGCTAAGTCAGTAAAGCGTCGACAAAAAAACTACATTAATATGTGCGTTTGTTGCCGATTGGTATAAAAAACGGCGTAGGTAAAAAGTGCTCTTTGGCTGGCCTTCTAAACGTCACTGTGTCATGAAGACTAGCCACCAACTGTGGGTTTTCTCGCGCTCGAGTGTTCTACATAAATTACTGTCAGATAGAACACGACCTATTACGTATTATCTTAAACTTTAAGTTTGGCTATAAATGAAGCGTAAAATTGCGGAAGTACCGACTGTCGGGATTAGAAAATAGTTATTTGTTTTACAAGGGGGCGAAGTTGTTGCTTAACTCCTCGTGCTATTTATTAGCAGAATTGATATTTGAGCTGGTGAAAAATCCCAAAAATGAACTACAAGCGTTGCGGGTGGTTCGAAAAGTGCGAGGGTTTCAAGGCCCGAGGGTTAATCAAACTTTTCCAGCGAGTAAAACACATTTTTTTTTAAATCAACGCGAGGTAAACACCTACTTGCTGTAAAATGTTTCAAATCTTATCCAAATTAACGCTATTAGATTAGATATGTATCATTCAAAATCATTCTTTACTTACGTTAATTCCACTAGCCAACATGATGTACCTACCACCTCAAAATGTGTATCAACTTTGCCACTCTTGTGGATAAAATGCAATTTTCTCATCAGTTTTTGAACAATAAAGAGAACCTTTACGAGCCGCTGTGGTGAAAACATATTTATTATATGCTACTGTGGCTTCTCCCCTCCAATTTTCTGTTTGCTTACTGTACAGTAAGCTGCAAAGAAAAGGTACCCCCCTGCATAGAAGTTAGTATGCAAAGGTGCTAAGCGAAGAGTATTGCTGCCTGTATATTAATTTAGCGTCTAGGGTTACAGTGTATAATCCGAATAAAAAATTAGAGGCCTTTCATCAAACAATAAAAAACGTGTCGGGCAGCTGATTTGTGCGTCATATTTAAATGGCGGATGCACGATTTTGATTGTCTTCCGTTTCCTTGTACTTATTTAATGAATTATGATTTCGCAAAGAGGTTATATGTTATTAGTTATGGGCGCACGTGATTTCACGAGTCTTGTTGACAATGTTCTGCGAATCGAGACTATGTTTTATTCATGTTATGCCAGACTTTGCAATAATTAATAGACATCCGCTTGTGGGAACAATGCTTTATTTCTTACAAACAATAAATTTAATACATTTTATTTACTTTAATGAAGAAAATTTCAAAAAACTTAAAAAAACCGTACTGAGTAGATTCGACTGACCGTTTCACCGTTTTCTTGGCAAATAATCTTACACAAATCACACATTTTTACTCTTATTTTTTTAAAGATAGTTATTTTTCATCACAACTTGCTGGAAAAAGATTTTATTTCATGCAGGTGTACTGAAGGACAAAGGCCTATATTGTAAAAAGTTTTTTTTTATTATGTCACTTATTCATACAAACCAAGTATTCGTCCGCCATATTGTTATTTGATGATGATGACAGGACAGGCATCGAAGGCACAGAAAGCATTCGGCATTCAGCCACGATTAAAAATTTGGTAAAAATATTTTAAACGGCTATTAAATTAATCAAATTAAATATTTTTTAACATAAACAATAAGAATAAATTATAAACGTCAGTATTTTAAAAGTAAAACTCATTTACACTTAGTTGTTTCGTATGAATTAATGACAGAATTAAAAAAAAACTCTAAGTCTCTCGGGAGTTATAGCTTTTTTTTTCGCAATCCATAACTCCCGTGGGAACAATAAATGACTTTGTCCTTCAGTATACCTGCGAGCAAGTGCGATGAAAAGGTTTTAATAAATAAGTTGTTGTCATTCTATAAATAATAATTTTATACTGTCTTGTAGTTATCTTTTGTCTCTGTTAGACTCTTAAGTAAGTAAATATACTACAAATTATTTGTTTCTTTTTTAAGACTCGTGTAGGAAACGTCATATTCATGATAGCCTTTTGTAACTTGATAATGAATATCTCGGAATTATGTGAATTTTACATTTTCTCTTTGAGCTATACGGATATGTGTAGTTACAAAAGTGCCTCAAAATTTTGGGAAAACTAACAACACAGTGTAAGTAAAAATTGGTATTTTCATTTCATGTAAGCACATATATCGCTACTAAATTAATGTTTCTACAATCATGTCTACATAATTTAGCTGTCATATTTTATACTATTAAATCATAAATCTTAGAAAATGCTTGCCATCTTGCAAATTGCAGCCTAACTACTGACAAGGCGTGTATCGTTGCGATGTCAATCTCAATCATATCCTTCGTATATTATGCTGTCTCTGCACTGTTTGCCCAACGACCTCGCGTCAAATTCGACAATTGAAAACTATTAATTTCTACGTGGACATCGATAGATATCCAATTATCCATACTTGGAACTTCAGGTGACACGTTGTCTCACCTCAAGCACTAAGTGAACACCATTGTGACGTTTACACACTAAATGTGTGTAATGTTGCGAACTACTAAAAGCACAGAATAAATAATAGTACTACCGTACAGAAAGAAAACTTCCTACAAAGCCGAAGTTTAACAGCGATTCATGGCCGAATCATGTTGTCCCTTTCTAATTTATGGAATTATCCCTTGCGGCTATTTAGGGTTGTCAAAATTCATGTAATTATCTGTAGTTGTGCACGCAAAGGGATGTCAAGTTGTGCCAACCCTAATGATTGCTCGGAGCAATGCCGAGCCGAACGGAGCCGAGAAAGCCCGAACGCTCTAGTTTCCTCCCCCTGCTAAAAGATCCCGACTTCTTATACGCATTTTTAAGACTCGCAAAAATTTTCAGACGCTTAATTAAGTTGAAATTCGAGCTTTTTCTACTTGTTAGAGAACCCGAGTCCTATGTAGAGACTAGATGCTTTTATTTATTTATTTAATCTTTATTGCACAAAAGAAAACCTTATAGTACAAAAGGAAGATTTAATGCCATGAGGCATTCTCTACCAGTCATCCTTTAGGCAAAGCAGAGAGATTGTAGGCGATGCTACTTAACAACAACAACCAAATATAATACAATAACATACTATACATACATACATATAAATATACATATTTATATTACTTATAATATATACATAAATAACTCCAAAACATATAGAGCTTACACATACATTATTAATTCTTCTTTCTGCTACCAAAGAAAGCACGAATTACTAAATGCACTGTTTTCGTGTAAATTTCATGGGTTGGGTATTTCCACCATACAATAACGCATTTTCTTTTGCTACTAGTATTAACCTACAAAATTGTTGCCGCAGTCTTCATTCGAAGTCCTTTTCAGTTACACTTTACTTAAAAAGCGGCCAAGTGCGAGTCGGACTCGCGCATGAAGGGTTCCGTACCATTTATGACGTATTAAAAAAAATCTACTTACTAGATCTCGTTCAACATTTTACCACTTTGGACACACATTTTTTCACTTTGGAAGTGTCTCGCGCAAACTATTCAGTTTAGAAAAAAATGATATTACAAATCTAAATATCATTTTTGAAGACCTATCCACACACGTATGGGTTTGATGAATTTTTTTTTTTATATTTTATGACGTATTCAAAAAAACTACTTACTAGATCTCGTTCAAACCAATTTTCGGTGGAAGTTCGCATGACAATGTATATCATATATTTTTTTTAGTTTTTTCATTCTGTTATTTTAGAAGTTACGGGGGGGGGGGGGGGGGACACATTTTACCACTTTGGAAGTGTCCACTCTCGCGCAAACTATTCATTTTAGAAAAAAATGATATTAGAAACCTCAATATCATTTTTGAAGACCTATCCATAGATACCCCACACATATATGGGTTATGGGTTTGATGAAAAAAGATTTTTTGAGTTTCAGTTCTAAGTATGGGGAACCCCCAAAATTTATTGTTTTTTTTTTTCTATTTTTGTGTGAACATCTTAATGCGGTTCATAGAATACATCCACTTACTAAGTTTGAACAGTATAGCTCTTATAGTTTTGGAAAAAAGGCTGTGACATAATGGGACAGACAGACGGACATGACGAATCTATAAGGGTTCCGTTTTTTGCCATTTGGCTACGGAACCCTAAAAAAGACTCGATAAAGGACACGACTCGGGACTTAAAAGTATCGGAAGTTTTTTTTTAGCGCAGCGCATTCGCGTAAAGGCAAAAACGAGTCAAGTTCTTCAAATATAGACTCGAGTTACTGCCAACACTAGTACCCTAGTTATTGTGTACGAATATTTACGATCCAATAATATAAAGTAGCCAGTTTATTATAGAAACCATGATAAAATGCTGATTGTGAAATAAGAACGGCTGAAAGCTATTGTGGTGGATTGTGGAGAGGTATTGTGCACGTGTAGTCAAAATGTATCACTTCCATTTATATATATTTTGTATCATAGCTGGTAAGTTGATATGAAGTATACCTTCATATACTTAGTTTGGTCACAGGGTGTATCCGTAATCTGTATAGTCGTTAGTTTTCAAGCTTTACGGATAACTCTTTGTCTATTGTAAGTAAAACCGCACGTGCTATTACCTGCAAAACACTATAGTTATTAGTTAACAATGGGCAATTGCACATTATTCTCAAAATTTCCGGAAATTCCTAGAAACTTTCATGAGAAAGGTTTTAAGCAAGTTTCCACTTAGAACATTCTCTTACAGATTAAGAGTTATATAAGAAAGAAAGAAAGAAGAAAATAAAATACATTTTATTTAACGCAACACACATTTATTTATTTATTTATTTATTACTCAATGTACAAAAAAATTAACGACTGCTTCATCTGACATTTAACTACGTCACACATTGGCGATGGTGGCGTCTGTTTCAAGTCAGAACTTGGTCAGAACGATTGGCAATAAAAGTGCAGAAAAAAATACCTAAAGCTATCCATGTCAATATTGCAATTTTTGATTCTCTTTGGCGCATTGCTAACGACTTGTATAGTTCGGAAATCAATTTAGTGACTATTTTAGACATTAAGATTTTTATTACTGTTTGTATGTTTGGCCTAGTGGGTAGTGACCCTGCCTACGAAGCTCATGGTCCCGGGTTCAAATCCTGGTAAGGGCATGTATTTGTGTGATGAGCATGGATATTTGTTCCTGAGTCATGGGTGTTTCTATGTATTTAAGTATTTATAGATATTTATATATTATATATATCGTTGTCTAAGTACCCTCAACACAAGCCTTATTGAGCTTACTGTGGGACTTAGTCAATTTGTGTAATAATGTCCTATAATATTTATTATATTTATTTATTTATTATTATTATTTATGTTAAGTGCCAATCACATCCACACTTTATCAGGACCCGATTTCGGGCCCGAAAACTATTTTTTTCCGTTTTACCAAATATCAGCACATCGTTTACAATATTTGAAATGTAAAAAATGGTTCATATGCAAAAATATCAAACATTGAACATTTTTGGCAATTAGAGTCAAAGTATTTTTTACATTTCAGATATTTTTAACGATGTGCTGATATTCCGTGAACTGAAAACGCTTATCAGGCCCCAAATCGGGACTGATTTCGGGCCGAAATCGGGAAGGGTGGATATAATTGGCACTTTAGGTTGTAAGGTGGGCCTTATTTACCTACCTGAATAGTAGATTGTTAATGAAGTGTGGAAAGTGATCCATATCACCCGAGATACACGATCGTTCGAGGGTGAGATATGGTTACTTTTACCCGAGTTAAAAACTCTACTTTTCATCTCGACTGCGAGGAAAGTCAAACACAAAGAAATGTAGGTGTATTATAGGTATATTCGAATTGGCGCTATTTACATTTTAATCGGAAAAAAATCGATGTTAAATTGGGATGTGCCTGAAACGGTCCTAACCCTTCGTGTGCCGAACTCCCGCAGCGGGAGGAAAATAAACTGGCCACGTTTGCAGGAAACAGCACGGGTACGGTGACAGATGTCATCTCAATACACTCTCACCGTACCCGTCCTGTTTGAAAAATACTATGATTGTTTTCTTTTTAATTTCAGCTATTATTAATACGGTGGACAATAAGAGATACGACATTGAAGAAGAATCTAAAAATGAGTTTGGCCTCGATTTTCAAAGCGTCTTGCGACAATTTCGAAGATCGGACGATTACGTCAAAATATTAAAAATGAGGGTAAAATCTTCGTCCAATGGCATTCATTTGCTTATAGAATTCTTTGCTTCGTTCAGGATCCAATTTTTCACCCTCGCCGTAAATATGTTCCTCGGTCCTTTGTGACACAATCTACTATTTTTCCGACAGCTTACCAGGCGTCCACGGGTAATACTATTGGAGACTTCCAATAGTATTGCCCGTGGACCACGCCTGGTTTAAGCTCTCCCGCTTCCTTCCATGAGTCCTCAACTCATCATTTTCCCACTGTTTGGAGACTCCTGACCCCCCCTTTGATCCCTCTATTTGAATCAAAAAAGAAAAAACCTGCCGGCCCAGCCAAGTTGACAATAGCTATTGGTATGACAACGAAACATTTTCTGTCTATCACTGTTCTATTAGTGCGACAGTGACAATTGCGTTTCGATCGCTACGGAGTGTAAGCGATTGGCATGTTGGCTACGCGGCCTGTACAATTAGAGTATAAATGACAAACAACATACATTTACATAACATACATTGACTAAGTACATTTGTAATAATGTGTATTCAAAATTTAGATTTCATTACTTTTAGTGGTTGTACATTGTTGTTTTTGTTTGTCATTCATCTTTACCTACTTGTTTTCTACTCATTTCCTCAAAGGTTGACCGGAAGAGATCCCATATAGGGATAAGTTAGCCTTTGTTGTACTTAATTCTCTGTAACTGTCTCTTTTTATATAAAATAAAGAATATATATACATTCTTACAAATTACACCTCTTAATGGCAGCACTAAAGTTTATTTGGTTAATCTGATCTGAATTGGCTAATTCTGTTCTAGACAAATGAATTTAATGTGTTTTTTGCGGATGTAATATACCACAGCTTAGATTGGCATTATCATAAAATGAAAGCGGAGATAGAAGCTACGTATGGCCTCAACCAAACAACAAGCCCGCCAGTAACCATGACAACAACCACTCGACAATCACAGTAAGTTTTGAGAATTTGTGGAGTTTTTCTTATTTTAAGACTGGGCCTTGCGGGCCTTGCCAAGATGACAAATATGACAATCGTTGAATAGAAAACGCCAATCGAAGCCTAAATAATGCATGGCAACACTCACGTGAATTTTGGTTAGCGTCTGTCATCCCATGTTACATTTTTCTTTTCATTGGCGTTTGTAGTTGTATGATTGTCAACTTGTCTAATCTCTCTGTCATTTTCATGACATCTTGCTTGCCTAACATGCTTTAAAGCAGGGATCTCCAAACAAGGCCATCCCGTTATCTTTGTAAAAAATTTGGAGAACCTAGCCTTAAAACTGCCAGTAATTCAAGTTAAAACATAGCATTATCAAGCAGACGTACAATCAGCATTAAAATGATGACTGTCAAGTGGCCGCATATATCGCAACACATATTTGATCCTATAGTATGATTATCATCAACTATTTGCCACTGATTGTACACTAAGTAGATATCTAAGTAAAATACTGCCCTAAGTACAAATGATGCAGTTCCAATGCGTCAAATATTTGGGTCTGCAGGTAGCAGTGGTAGCAGCCTATCATATTGAGAGAAGACAATAATGAAATCAGAATCGATTGTCGATCACATGGCGAAACTATCATTCGGAGTCAATCGCAATTTTCAAATTCATGTGCTTATGAGTCTCGATTAAGGTCTGTTTTTTTATTCCGTAGACTAAAATGACGTTTCATATGTAAGACATGACATTTCTTAGTACCACATGAAATGTCATTTTAGTCTACGGAATAAAAAAACAGAATTATAGAAACATAATGCCATCGATAAACATCGTCTGTTAGTCGACTTGTGACGACAATTAAGTGAGCGTTAAAGGTACTTAATTATCTGAAAATATTGGCGCATTTATAAGTGACCAAAAGTTGACTTCATCATCATCATCAGCCCATAACAGACCAGTTGGGCCCCTGATTTACGCATTCGGTCATTATCCACCCTCTAGGTAGTGTACTCGTAGGTACATTACTTTAATCAATAGGAGCTGGTGCGAGAAATCCCTGAACTATCAAACTTAAATACGCGCCAGCTTCGTAAATTAACTTTATATAGATCACCCAGAGGGTGGATTTCTTCTTCTCACTTCTTTGTTGTTCCCTTATGACTGAGAACCATAACCAATTAGATACAATCACGCACCATTTGACGCGATTGAACGCCAATACTTTGCATGGAGGAATAGGCCCTCCTGATGGCGTTACACTACTTAGTAACTATTGGCGTTTTGGAGATTTTTACGGTTCACAACCGGTTGTCTTAGGGGGGGTTGCTCAGGTGAGAGACTTGAATCCAGCCTGAACCACAATTTTATTAAAAACAGTACGTCAATCAATAAATATTCAGAGGTATTTATCTATATAAAGTCCTGATATCGAACAGCTGCTGTATCAATATTACATATATACATTTGTCAACGTCGGGATTTTATACCATACCCTAAAGACTATGTCAGATCAGATATTTGTAGTTATAATTATAAGCTGAAATAGATAATTTTATCAAAACACCAATATCACCACGCTCCGTGATTTTTGAGCCATTTAGGATTCTAGCTAAATTAGATATTCCAGTGTAAGTATTAAACAGCCCATTTGCCTAAGACCCTAAATGGGTCCACAATCACGAAGCGTGACCGTACCTAATTAGGCATGACTCGATCATTTCATATTAAATATTTGATTCTGGCCATTATTTATAATTTTTTTTTTTTTTTTTATACCACGACGGTGGCAAGCAAGCATACGGCCCGCCTGATGGTAAGCAGTCACCGTAGCCTATGGACGCCTGCAACTCCAGAGGTGTTACATGCGCGTTGCCGACCCTCGATATATATAATTTGGTACAAGTCTACCGGTAAACCAGGATCTCCCTAATATTATTTATCTTAATTTCTGTTTCTTTCATCTTCATCATCCTAACTACATCAAGCTTACTCGAAGCTATTGCCTACAGTTGTATAACCTGAATATCTCAGGTTTGTTATCGTGGCCACCAACGTTAATGCCATTGCTGGTTCGGTTTTCTAACGCTTGATGGATTCGCGGTACACGTTGAAAAGTTTCTAAGACGGAGCGCTGCGAATGCTGCGATATGGTTTGACATTTTGTCATTCAATTTCACCTGGCTTGTGTTCCTACGTAGAGATTCTGAATGAAAACTAAACACAATCAAAATGCTTAACATAACCGATGAAATACAGAACCATCGGCGTTTTGAACTCTCAAGTGATAGAGACTTAGAGGATGAATTGTAGCTTTCCTCTAGCTATATGGTCTTCTGAAGTTTAAGCTAAAGTTTTGGTATAGAACACCTACAGAGTTGTATACATCCTCTAGGTTCTCTAAAGGTAGCCAGCAGATCTATAGTTTAGGTGTATCTAAGGTATAGATAGACCACAGTTTGCTTTAGGGTTGTAGCCTCCTAGTTCTAGATGGTCTATCTAAACCTTCTTAACAATCCAGCTTATGGGATGTAGGTGATTTATCTAAACATTAGAGGTTGCATACTGCATAGGTACTGACTGGATGCGTAAATCAGGGGCCCAGTTGAATTGTGTGGACTGATGGTAATAATGATGTCGACTTTCTAGAGCATCCACCGTTTGCATCCCTGGGGGTTCCACACAAAAAACCTGTCCACCACCGGGAAGCTCTGCCACAGTTCCGGCCAGCCGCCAATTGTTGTACGCGTAGGTACCTGCCGTATTGAATAAAAAAATCGACACCTCCACAGCTGCACAGTTTATGTCATCTTTTAAATAGCTTTATTTGTTATTTTCTTTGTTACTGGTTTGTTTCGCACAGATTTTGCAAGCAAGATTTAAATTATTCCTGTTAACTCAGTTATGTGAAAAGCATTCTTACGTAACTTTGGCAACAAGGTTATATCTCCATCTATTAGCTGATTTCAATTAGGCATAATAACTAGCAACTTATACATACTGGGTTTGCTAGAATCATCTTCATGACTTAAAAAAAGTACAATTGGCAATTAAATATTACATAGTTCGTGTCATCCACGATGACGCCCATTTTTGTCAAATCTAACCTTTAATAACATGACATTACTATTCAAGGCACGCGTCTTCGTGAATGACACGATCTATACTTGACATATGTATGTTACATAAATAACAAGATCTGACATATTATTCATTGTTAGGATTGGGTTCATTTTTAAAATAGGAGCTAGCCCGATATTACTGCGTGCTGATATTACGCGTGCTGCGTGCCTAGTCAAGGTGACAATCGCTTGGGCTACGACAGCGAAACGCTTTGTCTCTCTATCACTCTTCCGTATTAGTGCGACAGTGACAGTTGCGTTTCGTTCGCTACGGAGCGTAAACGATTGGCGTGTTGGTTACACACCCTGAACTGTCAAAATTCTTATATCAAAACCGCGACAGTTTTCGTAAATCGACAGAGGTACTTACCAAAGAGCATATATAATCACTACGTTTTAGTACTTACCAACGAACTCACTGAACATACATACGAGTATACTTATACATATCAAGTTTTGTGTTTAATATTCATGATATCGTGCAGAACATGAAAATATAGGCATGAGGTAAGGCATTTTAACAACAATTGCGATATTATGAGCTAAGTAACAAAAAAATCGAATACCTAATTAACTAGATATAAAAAATACTACATTTATAAATTAATAAATTTTAATTTATAAATTTCCGTTTGTCTCACCTTACAAATGAGAGTTTTCAGAAAATATTGTACCCAATTAGCGTGAGTACTTAAGAAAAGTTAATCACTGTCAGCTTTATGACGACAATTACTTAAACATGAAATCTTTATAGGAAATAACTTTTTGCCTGATAATAATCCTGAATATCGCTTATAGTTTAAGAACACCAAAACCAAGTTTTTATTGAAATTAAATGCTTAATTATCGATACAAAACTGACAGTGGTTATCTTTTCTTAACAACTCACGCTAATTGGATACACTATTTTCTGAAAACTCTTAAATAGGCAACCAAAACAGCAAGTCAGTGGGGCTGAAAGACAGGCACAGGCAGATGCAGGGTCGCTTAAAGAAAACTGTGATTGCAATAACACGGCCATTTCTGGGAGGTAAAGGCAAGGAACAGAAACTCCTTAGGCAGAATTGTTGCAAAAGTGTCCAGCTGTCAGCTATAAATAATAGTTCAAAATCTCTCTAGGGTAGCGCTAGAGTAGCTAAGAACCTAGGCGTTATTGACGGAGTGAAGTGCGCTGTCTATTATTAGATTTTTTTCTCAAGTATTCTAGGTATTGTACCGCCACCTATTTATGGTTTTTGTCGGACACTGTTTGGTATATGGAGATTTTGTTCCTTGCCTCTACCTTCCATAAAGCCGATATTCTGATGTCATCTGCAGCTGAATTACTGTTGCGACGATATTACTGCGGCGGCGTTGAAGTCGCCGCTGTATCTGTCTGTTTGATAAAATGAGTGACGGATTGAACACAGTGGTAATGTGGAGGTACAGAATAAATAATAGTCCTACGGTACAGAAATGACACATTCTAAAAACCCGAAGTTCTACAGCGATTCAGGGACGAATCAGGCTGTCCCTTCATAATGAGGCACTAACCCTTTCGGCTATTTAGGGTTGTCAAAATTCAAGTCATTATCTTATCTGTGCCAAGTAATAATAGCTCGGAGCAATGCTGAGCCGAACGGAGCCGATAATGCCCGAAAGGAGGAGTGTCGCGCCACTAGCCAAGGCGAACGTCACTCATTTAAACAAGGAAATTGACAGAAACATCGGTGACATCAACGCCACAGCAGTAATGTCGCAACGGTAATCCAGCAGTAGTTGACATCGGAATGTCACTTTAAGTGTCTAATTATGTGCGTCCGAAATCGGCTTGTAATGAAGTCCAGTTTTGTCTTAAGTGACCTGGGCGCGCAGGCGCGTAGCCAACGTGCCAATCGTTAACGCTCCGTTGTGTATCGTAGTCACCTCTCTTTATCACTTTTCCATATTAGTGCGACAGTGACAGTTGCGTTTCGTTCGCTAGGGAGCGTTAACAATTGGCACGTTGGCTACGCGGGCTGACCTCAACGTTATGGTCTTTACTTACAGAGCTAAAGCGAAAGCCCGTATGCTGCAATCAAAATTAAATGCGCGCCGTCAAGCTGGAGCCAAGGAGTTCGAGAGGTCGATGCAGAACATTAAGCATATCGATGAACACCCCAAGCTGAGTTCCCACCTGTCGGTGGCGGAGAGGAACCACTTTAAGCAACTCGCATTCGAATACGCTGGGTATTTCAATAGCATAGTAATAGACGTTTCTAACCGATTAAAAAATTATGTACATATTTTTTCAATTATTTTGCATCTGTATACGATATGATAGTTACCTATATTCGTCTACGTGACAGCGAGATAATTACAGGGTCTGCCTCTTTTAATTGCGTGGTGTTAAAAATTAAAAAGTAATAAGTAGTTATTTTACGAGTATCACGTGGACAAGCCATCCGACGCCTGCTAACAAACTCAAAATAGTATTCTATTTTATACAATCGTGATATAATAGAGAGCTTTTCAGTCGAGTACCGTATTTAAGTAACGAAGCTTGCTGAGTTGCCTAAGTAAGGTACGAGATTGAAACGCTTGATTATATCACTATTGTATACAATACTTTTTCTACGAGTCATCTAAAATAATACTTTTTTTACTATTAAACCTAAATCATTAATGAAAATTGGTAAGTAGCTCAGTAGACAAAAATGTAGTACAGATGACCCGCGGCCATTGAGTATTTTCTATGGGAGCGCGGCGGCACGTGATTGGTATTTTTTTAATACTTAGTTGTCTACAGCGTATCGAAAAGAATCTTATATTTGATTTTAGAGCCTATACATGAAAAGTAGGTACGCAATAGTTTGCTATACGAAATCTTAATTCAAGCATTACAGTCGAAGAGTAGAAAAAATATTGTAATCAATGATTTTTTCAGAGAAACTATTCACTCTGCAATTAGAGCATTTGGAGGGGAACTGTCGGATGGACATGGTAGCACTCAATTGAACTTCGTAGGAATAACCTCCACACCACACGCGTTGAGACACGTAGTAAGTACCTATCCTTCATGTGAAGCCAATGAGGGACTAGAGATGCACAAAACGCTTCACTGAGTTGGTAGTTTTTTTTAATACGTCATAAAATAATAAAAAAATATATATATTCATCAAACCCATACGTGTGGGGTATCTATGGATAGGTCTTCAAAAATGATATTTAGGTTTCTAATATCATTTTTTTTCTAAACTGAATAGTTTGCGCGAGAGACACTTCCAAAGTGGAAAAATGTGTCCCCCCCCCCTGTAACTTCTAAAATAACATAATGAATCTAAAAAAAATATATGATATACATTACCATGCAAACTTCGACTGAAAATTGGTTTGAACGAGATCTAGTAAGTAGTTTTTTTAATACGTCATAAATGGTACGGAACCCTTCATGGGCGAGTCCGACTCGCACTTGGCCGCTTTTTTCTTCTATGGCAGAGGCGGCAATTCCACAACATGCAATAATACCTGGAGTAGAACCGATAATTTCCGTAATTCAATATATTTATTAACAAAAACTTTGCCATCGTCAATATCTTTATTAGCATTGACAACGCTCCATTTCACACAAACCGTGTGAAGTACAGTAAGTACACGATTAGTTATTAACTTATTAGTAAAGACACGATTCCTAATTACATTTCTTGACCACCATCGTGAGCCGACAACGCTGATTGGTGATCACGATCAAGGTCGTTTCAAAACATGATAAAATCCATATCAAATTCTTAAAACAGAATCAGTGCTTCTTTTATCGGTAATTTTCTCACCCATGTACATATTTGTGTATGATAGGTAATTATTGCGTCCTATTGCAAGTAGAAATACCAAATTTGCGTCCTATTGTAAGTAAAAATATAAAATTTGCGTCCTATTACAAGGGCAATTATTAAACTTTCATCCTGTTGTAAGTACTAATGTAAAATTTGCGTCCTATAGCAAGTTTTTTTTTTTCTTTTGCAAGTAGAAATACAAAATTTTCATCCTATTGCAAGTGGAAATATAAAAATTGCGTCCTATTGCAATTAGAAATGAGCAGCTTGTGGTGAGGTGTTGGGGATTAACGACCCCACGGACGCGAGTGCTCCCGAGAGTCGGTCAGGGTCTCCGTCTCCGGCGTGTCTTCGTCTGTCGGAGTGGAACCCAAGGGGACCCGCAAGACTCTCAGCTCTGTGAGGAGTCGTTAGAGCTATATGCCAGGGGTGGAAGCGAAAGATGCATGTTGGCACAGTGGCTGTTATCAGCCACTGGGTAGAAAGCAGCGCATACATCTCGACACCCCTGAGCCGCTCATACCGGTGTTGCTCTTGGTTGTCATTACGACGGCACTTTTAGGGGCCCATCTAAGTGATCGCCAAAGTCACCGCCTGCCTCGATAACGTGTACTAACATTATTATGGCAGGTGTCCGGACGTCAATGCAATAACCCAGTCTCATTGTCCACCCAAATTTCAACCCACAGAGCGTTATACTGTTTACTTTTTGTACAATAGTCCTAATGCTTGCTGAGACCGGTTCATGGTGTCTATTGTTGCATGTGTGAACCGGTTCCAGCAGGCGTTCTACATGACATTAAAGTTCTCCAAGAGAGGCCCCTGCTGCGTAGAGGCACGTGCTGGATCTATATTTTATTTAGGCCCGTAAAATACAAAATGGAGATTGCAACCATAATTGTGGTTTTAGTTTTAAAATATATTTTATACTAATATGTATTTATGCTAGTTTTAAGGCATTTATCTATGGGCCCGAAAATAAAGATTTAAATTTTTTTTAACACTATTTTTCAGGTTGGCTCTAAGAAAACGCTAGAAGTCACAAAAGACGACTCAGGAAAATCGCACAAAGTCAGTAAAAGATATCTTTTAGTATCGAAAGTATATCCATCAATTTTCAGGGATTGATAGAACCTCCGTTTTCGAAACTAATTGTATAATGATATCTGAAAAGGTGATTTTATATACGGGTGTTTTTCAATTCCTTGTTAATTTTTTGCAACTTCGATGTTTGTTTCATAGTAAAAGATGTGTTCTAAATATTATCTTTATATACCTCTCATAACGTGGCTAAGGATTGGAAAACACTCTATATAAATATAGGAAAATTGTTACTGTAGTAAGGATTACTCTCCGCAGCCGAAAACAACGTAGTTATCTCAGTCGGCTTATTTATTAGAATACTAACTAAAAGAAATATAATTTTTTTTTTTCGCGAAATCGCGTAAGGATTGGTCCCATAGTAAAAGTTGCTCAATATGACCTATATTATTAAGCCTATTGCAGGTGACTAAAATAAACACCCTGTATCTAAGGACTGGCCTTACGGGCTATAAGAATGGGCCCAGTACAGCTGTGTCACGCACACGAATTCGAGCCAACAGCGTAGTTTAACGCCACAACGCGATTGGTCGCGCCTAGTTGAGTTAGACTGCACGACTGGCTCGAATTCGTGCCCGTATGGCTCGTAGTTAGATATATGTATATCAATGACTCCTAACAATCCTAACATTTAACACCATTCGATCATTTGCATCTCGGAGGTCATGATTCTAAATCGACACATCGTTAGCGCGTTCTATATCGGAGGTGGCGCCATCTCTTGACAAATTTGTGTACTACATTACTAAATTATTAGGATTAAAATTTCTGAAGCCTAGGGGAGAGTCGTTATGTCGTTATTGATACTTTTTAAATGCTAATCGAAAATTAAAAATGTAATGGGATTACATGCGAACGAAATTCATGTTAACTACTTTATTTATGTTTCAATTAACATTGACATATATATCTAAGGATGGGCCTTACGGGTATTAAGGATGGTGCTAGTTCAGCGGTGCCACTGACGAATTCGAGCCAATCGTGCAGTCTAACGCAACTAGTTTCGATTCCACCAATCGCGCGAGTGATGCGAACTCGTGAACTAATCGCGTTGTGGCGTTAGACTGTATGATTGGCTCGAATTCGTGTGCGAGACACCGCTGCACTGCCCGCGTAGCCAACGTGCCAATTGATAACGCTCCGTAGCGAACGAAACGCAACTGTCACTGTCGCACTAATATGGAATAGTGATAAAGAGAGATGACTACGATACGTTACGGAGCGTTAACGATTGGCACGTTGGCTATTACGCGGCCTGGCCCCATTCTTATTGCCCAGGCCCGTCCTTATATAGATATATATGTCAATATTTATAAACGATTACGCGAACGGAAAGCGGATGATGGCTTCTACATACAAAGTTGTATAAAAAATTAATAAGAATAAGCATAAGATTTTTTTAGAAGTTTATGTTGTTAGCAAATGTTTACTTATTGTCCATTTTAACATGGCAAACGATGGACCAAACACTGTATAGTAAAAAAATAAATTATTATTCCTATTTCTCGTTTTTTTTATATATATAAAACATCAATTTTTTATGTCTGATATAAGGTCTTTGGGAGAAAAACACCAGTCTGTAGCTAAATTATTTATTATTACGAAGTCTTGAGCAGTCACATTTAGGATTAAAATCAAGAATCTGTAATTAACTTAACAACAATCCGAAAAGACTAGTAGATACATATTTGTATCCATTTATAAGGAATTACTATTGTTCCTTAACAACTCAAGTAGGTACTTTTTATGATATAAATAATATTATTACGTGCGTGTTTCGACCAAACTCGTATATTAATCTCATAAAGTATCAGATTAACCTATTCGACGCCAATGACGGATATATCCGAACCGCAGGTTCAACGGCAACGAAGGATTAATCCGTCACAGACCACAGAGCAACATAGTGCATAGTGCATAAAGTTCAATTTTAGTTTTGACACTTGTGACGGTGACGTGGCGTCCGAGTGACAACTTTCGTGTTTGACGCGGCGTCGAAAATGTTAAAACTGTTTATGTTTACTTTTATTTCATTTGGCACAGTGTGTTCTATTATTTTAAAAATTAAGTACGTAAATCTTTAAATATAATGAATTAAGTAGCCTAACGCTTGTAGTTTAAATTAATCTCATAAAGACTACATACGCTACCAATTAATTGTACACTTCTTGTGTTCTAACATAAGAACCAAAAATAGTGTTTAACAGATGTTAGGAATTACTACTTTATGGGTAGGTAAGAGGTATTTCCCGTATTAGCTAGGGATACACGTCTGTCGGAGGAGGGGAATCTCATTGTCAGATGACAAGTGGTGAAGCAGGGGCTAGGGGCCTTATTCGACATGCTAAGTAAGTGTGGCTTTCCATCACAGCACTTATTATCGTTCAAGTTCAATATGGACCTTTTTATCTGAAATTCCAACAGAAATTCTGATCGTAAGGTCTTTATTGCACACGAATCATAAGGAGCCTCCTTTGATGGAAATCCACAAATAGTCGGCTATCGCGTTCACAGCAAATCATGTGTGGATTTTTTATGTAGAATTTTGACGGATGTGGATTAGATCACTAGATTTTTTTCCTATGGGTTTAGGCACCAGTACATATATCCTTAGCTATTACAAGCGGAGTTAAAACTACGTTATTCATCCCTGGTGGGCAGCGACGGCGGCTATGCATTGATTGAAGACGTTGACGTACTCGAAAGGAAGGTCGCCGGAGCACCCGTACCCGCCCTTCTTGTGGATCGCCATGTGGTCGTAACAGTTCACCTGGCCGTCGCCGTTGCAATCCTGCAATGTTCATCGAGTATTACGTGGAGAACTATACTCTACACCAATTGTCAGTGGAAAAAAGCGGCAAATTTGAAAAGTATAGGAGCACGTGGGCGTCAAGATTTCCAGGATCAGGACAAATCAGGATTTTTGGACCTATGTCGGTATTGCGAGGGGATTTGGCGAGTGTCACGGTCTTTTAAGAGGAATTCCTAGTTGCGATTTTTCCATACAAACGCTCTCGACTGTTTCCTCCCTGGATTTTTAACCTAGAGCAATGATTTTTTCAAATAAGGTCAATATCTGTGCCTCTATGTTTTGCTTATTTGGACTATTATTATATTCATAATGATTGATTGCGTTTTGGAGGATGAAACAGTCGAGAGCGAAACCCCGATTTTTGAGTTTTTTGCGTGGGAATTTTAGTCCGAGCTGCAGTTGTCATTATCGCACGCATGCACTCCCGCCCACCGCAGTGCGATAGAAACATAGCTTAAAAATTCGAGATTTGAAGAGCTAGCTAAAAGTTTGGAGTTGCGCAAAGAGTTTAGGATAAGGGGCTAGTGGCCCAGAAAGCTTTTGAAATTAAGGATCCAATGGGTACGTTTATACTTTATCGTGGTAATGGTAATAACAGTGATTTATGGACTATTTTCCAGGAAATGGCAGGATTTTTTAGGATGTAGTCTGGATTTTTGTCAGCATATTAGATTTTTACTTCCATACAAATTTAGAATTTCGCACCCTTTTCTGCTGAAAAATTAATTTGCCATACTATAAAACTAGATAATCCACTTTAAAGTCATCATAATGATATTATTATTTTTTATTTTATTTAATCTTTATTGCACATAAGAAACACACTGTACAATAGGCGAACTTAATGCCGTAAGGCATTCTCTACCAGTCAACCTTTATGCAAAGTAGATAAGTAGTAGGCGGTACAAAAACAGGAGGTATAGATCATACAATTAGGTACATGTACGAACACAATACAATCATAAGAAATACACAAACATAAACATACATATATATGAAATCAGATGAACTTACAAAGCAGAAACACTAAGATTTTCCAGTACTGCCAGCAAAGTGCTCACTTAAGGATTTAAGGATGATAAAGTATTTATTTTTTATTTTTTGTTGTTTGAATATTTTTAAAACGAGGTGTCAACGATATTTATTATAAGAGCCATCAAAATTTAAGTTAGAAACTTTTAAATAGTAGCGACATTGTACATATTTATTATTAGCATTCATAGTGGCCTCGACCTGTGTCACCTAAAGGTAAACTCTCCAATAGTTGACACACGAAGTCAAACAATTAACACATAACAATGTTTTGCACTTTTATTCTTATTTAATTTTATATTGCTTAAGATTGACGATGTTCAATGCTATAGGACAATTGAATATGTGTACTTCAAGGGACAATTGAAATTAATTTATTTTTGGCTTATTAAAAAAAATAAAGTGTAGGTAGGTTTTTGGAAACATAATCTCGGTTCTTTATTACAAGTGAATGATTGTCTTTAATAATACCTAACCTAACTTACAAAGTTGTAGGTCAAGCAACTCGATACGGAATACAGATTTTACGGCCTTAGAAGATTTACATGAAGCCAAGGCCGCGATGATGTCAGTGCGCAGTCGTACCTGCACCGCTAAATATTTCATGCACTGACATTGTCACGGTATTCATTCAATTAACATCAACATACATCCACTAAGAAAATTGGCAATGTGAACGTAGACATTGCCAATTTTCTTAGTGGGTGTATGTTGATGCGCAGCAAAAACTCAAGCAATATTTTTGAATGATAATTAGGTTTTTGTAATCCGCTAGATTTAATTAGGTTTTTTTTTATTAGGACGCATGCAAGATTCTGTTTCTTGGTATTTCACTCGTCATCACTTGGTATGGTTACAATATTATATTTTTTACGTAGATATGCCGATGTAATTCCACTTCCGTATAGCAAATAGTAGTTACCTACCTTTTAGTAATCTGCTCTTATATTTGATGGACTTTAAATGAGAAATAATCGAATTCAACACTTCTTAGTTTTGTTCTAGTGATATAGCAAGTTAGTTACGGCAGGGCCCGTACTTTTCATGCCGTTGATGCCAAAATGACGTAATTTAACATACCTACAGGGAGTTGTTTTACAATACTTCAAATTTAGATAACTTACTTATTGACGGGTATCAAAATAAATACTTGTTACGAGAATAAAAGCTTGTTACGCTGTCAATAATCCAAAATATGTATTATTTAATAAATTAATAATCTATTATTTATTTGAGTGACAATAAGCTGAAAGTCAGTTAGACGTTTCTGTACTGATTGTCAAGTATATGTATTTTAACTTACCTAAAGAGGTTGATAAATGATTAATATATTTATTCTAATAAAGCTCTTAAACAATCTATATTGACTAACTAAACATGATTAATTATTACGAAAATATTAATTGGAATCATACTCTATGTAGCGTGACGTCATTTTTCTGTCAACGGCATGAAAATTACGGGCTAGAGCCTAGAGTTACCTGTCCGAATCTCCTCATGTATCCCTGGACGGTCTGGGCAGCACAGTACGGGTCCACAACGCAGCTGCGATACGCTGTAGAAAATTAAAGAATAGGTGTTTATTATATTTAATAAATAGGTTTATTTCTTTGTTTGTTGATGATACTTCTTATCTTCAAAAAAATAGAGTCTACCGAGTCTACCCAATAAAAGCGAAGTATGAAGGTTTCCTCAGTTAACATAAAAATAATTCTTAGAAAAAAATATTTGCCGTAATACACATAATGCTGATTTATAATTTATGTCTGCTAATTAATCAAAGCATTTATGAATACGATAAAAATCTTCTTCATTTCCTTCTTCCAAATATCTTCTTCCTTGATGCAGACCTTCATTGAAATGCCTTTGCCGGTCTAAATAAATAAAATTTATCAAAATGTGTAAAAAATACTAAACATCAACCTTCATAAATGATGTTTTGATCGAGACTGTCGCAAACCTAGCAGATTGACTCTTGACCTTTCCGGTGATGTTTTCAATAAATTCATATTATCTTATCTATTAGTCCATAAATATTGTTGTTAACATAAAATTGTATGGGTACTTAATTTAAATAACAGCCATAATTATACGAATATCAGCTATGTAAGGTATTTCGCTCTTGGGATAAGTATAGTGGATAACTTTAACGTAGGTATCGATTAAAAAATACCAATTTAGACTTTTTTTTTCTCTAAAAAAATTATGGAGTGGGGCCAATTGCTCACAGATAAATTTACTCGTACCAATATTAATATCAATATCAAACATTTATTCAGAAAATAGGCCACAGGGGCACTTTTACATGTCCATTTTTACAAACAATAAATTAAAAAAAAAAAAACAATTACAAATATCGAATCTATGAAATAATAAATACTTTATTAGAGATGTATACTGTCTCTAAATGTCAAATTACACAAAAAAAAACTATGATAAAAAAATAAAACCATAAAATACTAAAATTCTTTAGAGATGTATAAGTCTCTAAGTGTCAGAGATAAAATATAAAAAAGATATTAAATTATCCTTAGAGATGTAGAGGGTCGCCAAGGCTTGAATTCTTATATAAATAATTAAAAGACAAAAAAATTAAAACAGACAAGAACCGAATGAAGTGTCTCACGTTAATGTCACTCAAAAGTAAAGTTACATACTTTAACATAACCTGTACCCCGTGTAAGCTTAAACAGACCGGTCTCCACAAACAGCACCCGTTCACGAGTTATATGTTTTGTCTTTTTATAAGGTACCTGCAGTCAGGTCACTCAAATTGGCCAGGCGCGAGTTCGTTAAAGTTAGTCAAAAGTTGAAGAGAATTTTGGCTCTCAAATTTAGGGCAATACTACCATTACTGTGTGTGGACACACCCTGTGCCTCAAAGCAGTAGTTGGGGTTGGACGGGATAAACTCTAATATGTGTGTGTGTGTGTGTGTGTGTGTGAGAGAGAGAGAGAAAGAGAGGGAGAGAGAGAGGGAGAGAGAGATATGTTGAAGAGACTCCATAAGATCTTACCATCAGGGTGGTCAGGCGTGAGATTGTTGATGATACGCTTGCCGGCGTCCCCCCAGTATGTCCAGGTGATGCGGAAGAGTCCATAGGTGTCTCCCTCGCACGTCAAGCCCTGCTTGCAGCCCGAGATGGCCTAGCTGGTACACCTCCATCATGCTAGCTTACCATCAGGGTGGTTAGGTGCGACGTTGTTGATGGTAGGCTTGCCGGCGTCCGATCAGTATGCCAAGGTGATGCGGAAGAGTCCGTAGGCGTCTTCCTCGCACGTCAGGCTCTATTTGCAGCCTGAGATGGTTCAGCTGGCACACCTCCATCATGCTAGCTTACCAGCAGGGTTGTCAGGTGCGAGGTCGATGATGGTAGGCGTGCCGGCGCCCGACTAGTACGCACAGGTAATGCGGAATAGTCCGCAGGTGTCTCCCTTGCACTTCAGGGCCTGCATGTAGCCCGAGACAACCTGGCTGTCACACCTCCGTCAGGCTAGCTTACCATCAGGGTGATCAGGTGCGAGGTTGTTGATGGTAGGCTTGCCGGCGTCCGACCAGTACGCCCAGGTGATGCGGAAGAGTCCGCAGGTGTCTCCCTCGCACGTTTGAGCTTGCTTGCAGCCCGAGATGGCCTGGCAGATGCACCCGAGGCACACCTCCGTCACCGGCTGCGCGGATTTGTCGCCGACGAGCTCGGCTGAAAAAGAAAACCGTTATTGTTAAAACATTGTCAAATATCGATTAATTATTATCGGTAAGGGCGGTAAGTACTAATTTCCCCTCAATCTTCCAAATCCACCTACTTACTCGTAATGATAAGGTTATCTGGAAGAAATAGCGATAAGACCGCCTGTGATCTGCAATTCTTTTTTCTGTAACGTTCTCTTTTATAGAGGCATAGACAGAGGTTAAAAGAGGGGTGCAATCAATAGTATTCCTTCTACATGGGTATCTAAAGACCTATGTATTTTGTGCTTTGTGGAAAATATCTACGTTCTTTAGTTAGGTATAAGTATAGGTACTGTAGGTCCACATCACTAGTCTAATTAAATATATTTGGAATAAGCTGCTATAATAGGACTTCGACATTCCTAAAACTGTTTTCCTGTTCAAATACTTTTATTATTACAAGTCAATGATCTCCCCAAAATCCAAGTTTTTTATTGACTTTACTCTTTTATGTATTCTTTCCATGTTGCAGTTCGAGGATAATTTAATGCAAATGCATTAAATGGCATAGCGATAAATCCTGTAGAGGTCAAGGCACTTGTTTGGTTTTACCTCATCATATCTAGACAGATAGATATTATGGTCCTTTAATAACTTATAGGATCATGTTTAGTCCTATTATAGTCCCGACTAATCCCATACATGAAGGTATAGGAGTTTATTAAAGTCACGGAAAAATAATGCTCAAAGCTATTTTATACGACTATTCCTTTGGGTTACAAATTCTTGAGATGGACCCCTATTAGAACATAATACCTACTTATAATGTATGTGTTATACGATCAGCCGTGCAGGGAAGCTCTTACGCAGCGGCTTACGTGAGCGATGACTCGTGAATGCGATCACCCGCGCCGCCCCGCCTCGCGTTCGCGAGTTATTCGCTCACGTAAGACACTGCCTTAGAGTCCCCGGCAAGCACGGCCGAATGTCACCTTCCCATACAAACGGAGTTTCGTTCTCATTTTAATATTACGTGTTGGATGGCAATGAAACTTTGCACATACAAAAAAAGTTGTAAAATATTTTTACTATGGTATCTGAGCTTACATAAACTAATTACAGCTCTAGATATACCTTATCCTATTGTCAGTACAAAGTTTCAGAGCAATCTAGCTAGTCGTTTTAAAATGATAGCGTAATTACGTTTATATGGAGAACCGGGGGCCTACTGCGAAAACCGAAGTACGTCAATCGCGGGCATTTTTCTCTCTCACTCTAATTACGTCTTAGTGAGAGTAAAAGAGGAAGATGCCTACAATTTGCTAATTTCGGTTTTCGCGGTAGGCCCCCCGATCTTGCTGGCGACCCTTAGAAGCCCGATTGCAATGTATCAACTTGTTATATAGTTAGGAATTGGTTGGTGATCCGTTTATGACAATTGTCGTGGTGATTGGCGCGCACCTCACGCACGACTTTACTTTATTTTGCATGCACCAATTATCGTGAACGATCTTCAAGGTCGTGTCAAAACAACGTCAAAACTGTAACAAGTTGTCAAGTCTGAATCGGGCACTAGGAAAGAAAAAAGTTAAATAGCATAATTATGTATATTCCGACAATTTTCTATCTTATACTGCTTAGTTTCTGAAACCAATGACAGATGAGCCGGGGTTAAGGTGAATTACTTATAAAGGACAGCTTGAAATAACCAACATTACGGAATAAACGTGTTCACAGCAATGATTGATAAGTGAAGATAGGTTATAGGCGTTCCAAAATTAAAGCGCTTGCTTGTGACAAATTGTACAAGTTGCCTTTAGTCCCATTTGGGCAAGTGAGCGATGTGCACGTGCTAACGAGCTCCCGCCCACCGAAACAGAAATAATGTTTAACAACGAGTTTGACAAAGATGAATGGAATGCGAAAATTAATCAAAAACAACAGATTTCTTCGTAGGTATATAAATAAATATTGTTTGTGCTCCTTATGTAGTAGTATAACCTATCTATAGTTATATCATATCATTGGTTCACAGTCATAATAAACATTAGGTTACAACTGCTGATGCGTTTGTAGTTACTAGGTCAAGATTCCGAAATAACCTATTGAGCTATACCTACGACTTAAGTCGTTAGTGCAAACGACAATATCCTCACATTAGGCACAATTACAGAACTTATAGAGGCTACTCATTTTCTTCACAGTATTCTAGGACTTTGAAACAAATTACGTTAAGGATGTGACAGCTGTTATGCAGCACGTGATAACAAGGTTGTTATAAGAAAAAAAAAATATCCTGACAAACCCCGGACGCTAACAATCCTGACATTTCCTGGACGGTTATTTCTCTAATTTTCCATAAGCGCCGATTAAATCCCTTAAACCAAAACCTTTCATGGGCCACTAGCCCCTTAACTCGCGCTTATATGCTGTACACATAAATGGTAGGATCGTATAGATGTGCTATACCGCATGCGCCTGTGAATAGCAGATCATACGCAATGCGACAAAATTAAAAACACCTTTTAATATTCCTCACAACATACCAAAACAACCTACGTAATTTGGTCGGGTTATTTGTTACCCACCATAAACTATACTAAATTTACGGTGGGGAATTTAAAAAAAAGGCTGTGACAAAGACAAACAATAATAACGCTTTCTCTGCTACTCCTACTGAAAGTAATAAGTAAGTTCTGTCAGTTCCCCCACTACTCATACCCAATCCATACTTAATACTAGATTCTTGGCTGTAGAAATAACCTTCCCTTTTCTCAGCCCAATTCCAAACTTTTATGTTGCTTCTAGTGATTAGTTTCTAAAAACCTTGACACGCTTCAATGTCCTCCCGAGGCGCTAAAAAAGGACTGAAAATTCTGACTTGTCAGGGGAAATCTTGACGTATAGCAACCCAATGTGATAATTATAAGTATTCGATACCGCCGAACTATAGCCGAACTGTTAATATTCCTCATACACGTCAAAATGAAAAGAGGAGTTTTTTTTTACTAAGAACTATGGCGCATGTTTTTTTGTCAATTGTCAGATGAATAGGGTTAAAAAAACCCGTTAACTACATGAATACCTGCAAAATTCGGTTGCCTTTGAAAGAATCCCTACTTATACTTATATAACTTTTGCAAAAGACAATACTTTGGTTCTATCCGCAAAAAGCGCTGACTGTAACTAATTGCAATAGTTAAGTTCACTTTTTTATACAACAACCAATTTCCCAGGGTTTTCCTCAAAGAATATTTTTGGTTGGGAATTTTAGGTAACTATTGTTACGTGTATTCCCAGTACGGGTAAGTTCCGGCTCGTAAAGTTGCTGGGCTATTACTACCCAGTACCCATTACGCCATAAGTACTAACAAGCAACACTCTTAACTCACCATCGGAGGACTTTATGTCATTGGAATAAGGTTTACGAAAGGACAGTTAACAGTGCGGACGATGTACGAGATAATTTGAACACGATTGTTCTTTAGAAGTCAGAGATTAGTGTAAAGATAGTTGAACTATTAGCGTGTATAAAAACTATGGAAACGGAAATGGGACGGAGATTACTCGTTAAGTGCTTAATGAATCAGAAAAAATAGTTATAAGCTGGTGATTTGTTTTTTTTTTTGTATTTGTTGTTTATAAGTAATTGCGCTGGTAGCATTTAGCATTACCCACATGTTTAAAAAAAAAAACATGTGGGTAATGTTAAATGTACCTATGCTTTTTTAGCTACGGTTACTATGTATTGGCTACATACGCGACGGGGCTACCCTGAGGGGCTACCGCAGTGGCACCTGCCTGGATAGGTAATTTATTTGACAGTTGACAGAAGATACGAAAAGTTGGGCCAACGAACTAAATAATAAGTACATATTTTTTCAAAGCCTAACACGATTGTTGGTATTAGTAATCCCCCCATATTGCACTTCGCACATAGTATTACTTACATAATATTTTCCTTTCCTGGAATTATTTTCCAAATAAAGCTTCGTTTGTGTTCTAAAGTATCTCTCACAGTCGAATATTTCTTATATCGTTGTGGTGGTAGGTGCCTACAACACAAGCCTTATTGAGCTTACTGTGGGACTTAGTCAAATTGTGTAATTAATGTTCTATGATATTCATTTTATTTATTATTTATTTTATTGTTCTACATACAGGAACTTTTAATCTGTGTTTTGATGCTGACTACCTATTTAAAGTTTTTAATTTTACATTCTGAATAACTATCCGAGAAAGGACTGGTTTAATCTTCCATAAATAAGCAAAGGATCCTTTAATATTCATTAGCTTTACTGCGCTGGTTGGAATGCGGAAGATTTATCAGCTTTTTGTTTCATGTATATTACTTAGTAACATGTACATTTACAGATGATACCTAGGTTATTATGGACTAGTAGTATAATTAGTAGATATTTAATTAGCTTCAGATAAAATCTTGTGATGTGTTTGTACCTCGTTCAAAATAACATCGGTAGATACAATAAAAAAAATCTTCTAAATTAAATATTTTAATAATATATTTTTCTAAAATGAAGGTATTGTATTACATAGGAAGGTGAAGGTATTACATATGGTGTATGTTATTAGGTTATTAGCCCATAAAACCCAGTAAGTTGAGGAATAACTGAGGATAACAGAAAGAGTATGTTATCATATAATAAATAACGGTTCTCAAGAGAAAAAAAAATACAGTCCTTGCATATAAGACCAATTAAGTCCTGTTACTTGTTACGAGTATACATAACTATGTGAAATAATCGTTAAAATTTAAATTAACCTAATTTATCGTTTTTTACTATACGGTTGCACCGGTTCATTAACCTCATTAAATCAAGCTGCACTAAATCACAATAATATATATCGAAATTTAAACAGTAAATCTACATGAAATCTACCGTTGATCCTACACGGAGATCCTACACGCGCACATATGCGGTCCAACGAGTGCTAGACCGGTCGCATTCGGAAAGGTTAACGTGTAATATCAATGTCAGGGTCCGTTCATAAATACGCGGATGTATTTGATTTGGAAATTACGTCGATGCATAGTCTGCAGGATCATGATTGGTCGGTCGGGGCAAGTGCTCCTCATGTGGAAAGTTCCTTTATCTTAAAACCACAGGAACAAAATAGATAATTTTCATGCTAAAAGTAAGTGATATTATAGATTGATAAACTATTAATTGATAAAAGCTTAATTTATAAAATAATTGTCTAGCATGAACCACAACACAACTTCAAAGAAGTGCTGTTTTCTGACATGAAGGGTTAAGTCATATCCACCATTTTTTTTGGAGTGTCACATCGTATTTCCATAAGCCGTTAGCAGCCGAATTGTGATGTTTTGTTAAAATAATGGGGACTGCTTCACATAATGAATACTTAATACACCTGAAAAAAGTAAAAAATAAATATAAATCCATATTGAAGTAACATATTTAAGGAGGCTGGCTATTGGGAATTACTTTTTTGTATAAAAAGAAGTCAGCCGAGGGAGGCTGACCATCGGATTCAAGATTTTTATTTTATTTTCAAATGAATCGTAAGTCGTTAAATCCAGTACCTATAAATATTTACATTATTAGGACTTTATTTGATTGAAAACCATCAAATACCCTGTAGTCAACCTGTGGCTGGCCACTGGACACTGAGATCACGGGACTGAGAACCCATTAGTCAGCCATTAAAATGGGATGGCTGGACACTGGGTACTTAACTTAAAGGCTGTCTATTGGTACACAGGGGGCTGATTACTGGCAAAAAGGCACTTTCATTATTTTTAATGGAATATTGCCAAAAGCAAATTTCAATTACGTTTTATTCTTCATAAAAAATAAACTTTATTAAATTCTAGAACAGTAAAAACAAGAATGATTCTTATTGGTCAATTAATGGGCAAATTAAACGATCTTGGACATAGAAATTTCGTAAAAAGGCTGACTACTGGTGCTTTTACCCTACATAATGTTTGGTAATAGTTTTAAAAATTATTATACACAGAAAATACTAAAATAGAGCGTTATATGTTACTTGAATGGTAGTGTTATATTTCATCTTATATCAGAATGTCGTTTTGAAAGTTCGACTAAGGTGATTCTTAAGGGGAGCCCTTAAGAGCTTTAAGGGTTATAGAGATAACCATTACAATAACTCGTATGTATTGCCAAATAATTACTTAAGTAGTCCTATTAAATTCAATTAATCGATCAAACAAAAAATTTAGGAATCGGCGTGCCATGTACATCCCATATATGTACCCGTAACTATATAGGTATTTAAAAGTACATACCCATTATTTTCTGACATTTTCCTCGTCCGCAAAACAAATATAAATAAACAAAATCCGTGTCAAGTGTTCGATGACAGTTAACACAGACACCCTGAGGTCAAGAGAGTCAACAGGGCGAACTTGTTGTCACGCAAGATAAACATTGCAAAAGCGAAACATACGACATGAATACATTTTACTTAAGACGAAAACAGAGGATCCGTTCGAAATCTCCGTTTCATACAAATGTAGTCCTCATTTTCCTCTCTGGATATTAACATTATTGAACATATTATGACACAATTTGTTGTACACCAACCACAGCTATGCCCCTACGTTTGATTTTTTTTTTCAAATTTTTAATTATTTTAAGAGTAAGGAGCATTTAATTTTTTTTTATGAAATCTGATTTTCGCTCCTAGTTTTTACAATAATCAAAAACTCGAAAAAGTTAAACGTCCCCGTACTTAATAACTATGGTTAATATACATCAAATTATGTAAAAATATTTTCCATTATGTCAATATCCAGTGAGGAAAATGGGGACTTGCATGGAGAAACGGCCGTCCCCTTTCCTCTTAATGGAATATTAGTCTCGATAGCAGTTTTTTAATTGAAGAAAATTTTATTGGAAAGACTTTTGTCTAACGGTGAGCGTATAGTGTACATATGGTGAAGAAAAAGAGTTTTCTGAAGTATGAAATTAATTAACCATCCTCGTTCGGGGTTAATTTGACCCGTCAAATACGCGTTAAATCTATTGCCGCAGGATAGGTGTTAACGCTGTTAAATTCAAATAAACATATTATAGATTCTAATATGCCGAGATGATGCATACAACATCTCGGCAATACGACCGATTCATAAATCGGACGTGTTTTAAATTTAAATGTGTTAATATTGTTAAGCGAATTTACAAGTAGGTGTTAATTGCCCGGGAAAGTCCGCCTTTTCACAAATGTTTAATTATAAGTTTTAAGCTTTAAGTTATATATTATATATCTCGTTTTATAACATCTCCTGTTGCACGTTGTACCTACATGTTAATTTTATTTGTATGAATATTACAAAATTACACTATTATGTATTTAAAAAATATTCTAAATATACCGTTTCTATATAATCGAAATCGAAGTACAATCATGAATTAGGTACTTATTTAGGTATTTGCAGTCTGGATGTACTGCCTATATTAACGCGGGATTAAGGGAACGTACTTTTAAAACGAATGGAAGATCGGATCCTATGCAGAAGTTGCAAAACTGGTTAAACCTGGTCTCTATACCTGTATTGATAAAAATACTACCTATTGGAATTTTATTGCATGTTTACACTATATCTGTATAAAGATATTCCACTCCAAAGATATTGGACCTAAGTTATAAGTAAAGCTCTAACTCAAAATTAAATTAACTAAACAAACCTCGCCCTGCCCTGCCTAACGTTTTGACAAATAAAACTTCATTTCGTGTGCTTCTTCAACATGCTTCGACGCTCTTTACTGGTAAGGAGTGTCGAAGCATGTTGAAGGCATAACCGAGTTGTTTTATTACGTACCTAACCAAGAAAACGAGAAGTGAAGAAAATATCTCGTGTTAAACGGGAAATTTTCAATTAACGTCAACGATCAAGTCTAATTATCTAACAATATCCAATAACTATTATAGATCAATTAATATAACGGCAAATTATTTTTTAATCAAATCTCTCATTACGACAAGATGGTCTTTGTCACTTGTTTGTGTCCAGTTCCAGTGGCGGTGTTAAATAGAATGTATATTGACATTTTCATTTAGAACTAACGGTGTAAGTATTTATTTAACTTTAACGATTATATGTCATCAAACAGCATCACAATATGGACAGTTAGATGTAATGTAACTTAAAACATACCTTACTTATGTCGGGCGTAACTTAAAAAAAACTGGTCAAGTGCGAGTTCACTTTACTCGCGCACCGCGTAATTATTATTGTGTACGTAGCGCCATCTATCGACAAATTGTCGATAGATGGCGGTTAAATGTTGGTTTTTCGGGGATAAATCTCTATAATGCAAACAGATTTCAAAAATTGTTGTTTTATTTTTAAAAAAAGGTGTCTTTAAGGTAATCTAAATTTCAAGTATAATAAACACACGTAAAGTTGGTTAAATTGCAAACTGAATTCGGAAATGTTTATGTTAATTAAAAAAAGTTACCAAGATAGAGGTCTGACTATATTTTTCTTGTAAATTTATAGTACCTATTGTTAATATTATGTGAAACATTCATAATTTTTTTTCGGTAAACTTCGGAGATAAGGATGGGGGTGGTATTTTTTCAGATTTTTTTTCATTAATCAACTTTTTTTCACTACGAAAAAAAGAAAATTTGTTTTGGAATCTACAATTTGAGTTCTTTCAAATGATACCCCACTTGACATAGTCACTAGACTTTTTGAAATATTGCCTCTTCTTTATATTGGGCATTACGCACAGTTAACAAAAATAATACTTTAAATGTGTCTGGGTTAGCGTTGCTCATAGCTATTCCAAATCCTTTTCAGTGTTCAATTTATACAAGTAGGTAGGTAGGTACTATTCGTCATTTGTTGATGACATCTATCAACTTATCGTTTTGCGGAAGAATCACGTTAATTAATTAATATTCTAAGGCCGTCTGGTTATTACTGGTTGTAATATTAGATACCTAATTAAATTATTTTGATAGAGTTAAATTTGTTTTTGGTATCAAATTGCGATATCTCTATATTTTGTTCTTTATTTAGTAGTTAATAGGTATTAAAAACAATAATTTATTATCCGTAGCAGTTGTTGTTCCTCAAACATCTCCATTAAGAAAACAAGGCCAAAAAATATTAAATATATTTATGTTGTAGGTAATTATTTGTGTTGCAATCTAACAAGGTCAGGTTTTTTTAATTCGTCTGTTTTTAAACCTGCAAACGTCAAACTATCAAATGCTTTTTGGGCTCCGTACCCAAAGGGTAAAATGGGACCCTATTACTAAGACTCCGCTGTCCGTCCGTCCGTCTCTCACCAGGCTGCATCTCATGAACCGTGATAGCTAGACAGTTGAAATTTGAGATGATGTATGTCTGTTGCCGCTATAACAACAAATATTAAAAAGTACGGAACCCTCGGTGGGCGAGTCCGACTCGCACTTGCCCGGTTTTTATTTTATTTTACATAACAAGATAAAGGCAATCACTCGGCGTAAAGCTTTTAGATATTCCTTCATTTGATGTGAAATAGTATCTACAATTGGCAGGGTAGATAATGAAGTCGAGTCACAAATCACTTTTAACTAGTCCATTAGTGCTTAAAAAATATCTAAATTAGCAAAGACTAAGGTAGCTTATTTACTAATAAACAAGTAAAAAAATACTAACAAACATCAGCAGCACACGCGGCAACCAGAAACAATATGGCACTGAACTTCATCACGGCTGACGCCATAGCGACGGATTAAAAAAACTTATTAAAAAAAACTTAATTTATAAGCGTCGGTCGTTCCCGCGCTTCTGCAACTGACTGGCATTGGTCATGGCCTTAGAGCCGCTTATATGGACGGATCGCTGATTCATAACGTTCCGTTGAAATTGAACGAAAGCTTGAGAATAGGAGCTACTGAGGTGAGTTTTCCTTAGTGAGATCACCGATTTTTCAGCAGCTATTGTGATGTCAATTTTAATTATAACAGCCTATTATGCAAAACCCGAGGAAATGTGAATCAGTTGCCAAAGGAATACAATTTAGAGTTATTCAGTTCAGTTTTTGAATCAAGTACGTAACGTATATTTTGTACGTGAAAAACGAGACTTCTGCCATTAACCCCACAATTTAAGAAAATCCAATTATATCTACTTACAACAAAGTAGACACCAAACAACTTCTAAGTGGGTACCTTTGTGTACAGTAAGCTGCAAATATAACTAACCCCCCCTCTGCAAACAAGTTTCTATGCGTTCAGTTATCACTGTGTACATGATTTAAAGTAGATCGGTAATGTTTGAGTAGCCTAATGGCGTAGGTAGCATCTTATATTTTCCTGACCTCTAAGGAGTTATCGGTCCGGCCCCAATACACCGTTTACAAAAAATTAAAAAAAACCATACAAGATCTTTAGAAATTGTCTCTGAAACATGGTATTCATGGTGTTTAGAACTTACACATTTGCATATGCAAATTTTCATAAAGATCTACATTGTAATGATAATATTTCCTGAGCCAATTTAAGCTGGAGTTTTCCAATACATTACATACATATCTAATATGTATCTTAGGAGATCCGTGACTTTGATGAACAGCAGCTTGTTAGGCCCTGTCCTGTTATTATATACATATAGTAAACACCACTATAATGGAACAGGCAAAAGTAATGGGATGGTATCTATAGACAACTCCTGTAAACCAAGTATTTAGCATTAGTTTTTAAACGCAGGCAACATTTTACAATAAACAAGAGCCAAATAGCTGCTTAAGTAAAAAATTTTCATTAAAATTTTTTGGTTTGAAAATTAATGGCACCATACGTCCCTTGACTGCAGCAAAAAAAACATAGTTTTAATTGATTAATAATATTGGAACCAAATGCAGTACCTTTCATTAAATACATAGAAAACATAAAGGACGAAATGGACATTCAACTTTTAAAGCATAAAGTGGTAGAAATTTTACAGACGTCGGTGAAATATCAAAAATACTCCAAATTTTCTATTAAATGTCCCATGATTGGTGCTGTTAACATACATACTTATAATAACACCTATTTCCCGGAGGGCTAGGCAGAGATCACGGATTTCCACTTGCTACGACCCTGACATAGGTACCTCTTTCGCTTCCTACACTTTCATAACATTCCTCATATACGCTGGAGTTGCAGCCATACATAGGCTACGGAAACTGCTTACCATCAGGCGGGCCGTATGCCTGTTTGCCACCGACGTTGTATAAAATAAGAAGATAGACAAACGAACATACATAGGTACAGAAAGTAAATTATGGTTCAATTATTACAAAAGTAAATAATTAAAACCTGTGATCTAGAATATAAAATAAGTATATGTTTGTTCTCTCATTTATGAAAAAAAATCCTCTTAGAATGGTTCACTGAAATAATAATCTCACCTAAATAATGATATTCGAGTTAGTTTTGGACCATAGTTGAGAAATTTTGAAATATACTTGGTTGGGGACTTCACATACACCTTTGAATTTCTTCGCGGTTGTACGCAGGTTTCCTCACGATGTTTTTCTTCACTAAATAGCTAGTTGTAAATATAAAATGATATTCCATATATAAGTTCCGAAAAACTCATTGGTACCTACGAGCCAGGATTTGAACCTGCGACCTCCGGATTGAAAGCCGGACGTCATATTCACTAGGCCATTACCGCTTATAAAGGAAAAAAAAGTTAGATAAAATTCTTATTATGGTGTCCAACAGAAAGACGCATAACCAACTCATACTACATTTTTTTTGACACATTTGGCATTTAAAATCATAGCTTAGAGCTTGGAGTGTCTCTACAAAAAGAATACTAAATGCCAATAATATTGATCATCGTTCATCGTGCTCCGGTATTTCTTTGAGCTGATAAATTTACATAAATCTCTGGATAAAATTGACTTTTCTAGGACCAGGAGTAATTTTATCGTAAGGATAAATCAGCAATACTATTTTTGTTTATAGTCGATTCCCGTGGGATTAACCGCCTGTCCAGTGTTGCCACATACATAAGTTTTAAATGGCCATAACTATCGATTGACACTGGTTCTATTATTAGCGGAGCCGATGGCGAAGAACCGGTCAGCTGGGACGACGTATTAAATTTAAAAACTTAGAGCCCAGCTCAGTGCGTGGAGGTCGTAATTGCTTTTAGAGGGATTAGAAGGGAGTTTCGATAGCGAATTCGAAAGTTTAAATATGTTTACAAACAAAAAAACCTTATCTTACCTGCTTCAGGGAGAGATGGGCATCTCTCCCTGAAGCAGGTTATGTTCTCTTCTTGGAAGCGCTAAAAAAAAAATCATACTAATTTCCGGTAAAAAAAATCGTCATATTTGTAGGAAAAAAAAAACCGCAAAAAGCTGAGGTCACTCCAATTAATTGAAACCGCAAATTTATGCCGAATATTACAATGCGAAACAAACAATGAGTCCTGTTTATTAGAGATATCTAATTTGTGACTTGAGACCATAAACTATTCGCTCAAACTCGTTCGTGTAAATATTACTATTTCTCTAGAGCACCTTTATTTACAGGTACCTAATTTGTTATTCCTAGTTTATAATGATCGATTTCGAGGTAAAGTCGCAGCTAACAAAACTCTTATGCACGCACTATTTATCGGTTGTTCATCTTAAAATTGTATCAGAAATCCCAGACAAGATACCTAATGCAAGCAATTCAGAAATGATTTCTACTTGCTCTCTGAGTAAACATACGTTGGGTAAACACACAATTACGTCCACTTATTATAATAAATTTGTTTCGTTGTAAACGTCAATAACTTTACATTCGCGTAGGACTAGCCATTATAATTTAATGAGATTCTACGAACATAAACGATTGTTTCTATGCCGCTGGTAAATGATGTGTTGATTGATATTTTATGAAATATACAGTGTCGAATAGAAAAACCGACTTTCGTAAGAGGTATATCCTAAAAAGTAGGTAGAAAATACAATCAGTTTCAGTATAGCTAACTAGCTCATGATTGAATATTTTTTTTATACCAGTTGACAAATGATAGCTACTCATCATCTTCCCAGCGTTTCATGTGTTTTACGGCTCATGGGTGCCTGGGGCCCGTTTGGCAACTAATCCCAAGAATTGGCTTAGGCACTAGTTTTTACGAAAGCGACTGCCATCTGACCTTCCAACCCAGAGGGTAAACTAGGCCTTATATTCCCAATATATTGGGGTTGGTCCGGTTTCCTCACGATGTTTCCCTTCACCGAAAAGCGACTGGTAAATATCAAATGATATTTCGTTCATAAGTTCCGAAAAACTCATTGACGAGCCGGGATTTGAACCCGTTACGTGATTATTTCCATATATTATGTATCTACATTTCGATTGACGTTATCTGTCAACGATTGTGGACGATTGGCTCCAAGAAGACATACCGGTTGAGCAAGCTCAGACCAGAGTTTATTTTGCCAACATTATTTCGATACTTGCTGCTAACCTCAAAATTAGGCAAGCCAGTATCAACTTCTCCAGATATAACGTAACTCAGCAAGTCTTTTGTGCTTGAAGTGCTTGAACCAACTCTGTTATCGACAATTGCAACTACGGCTAGATATTCGCCAATCCCGTTGAGCCCTAGGATGTCTGCACATATTCGCTAGCGGGAAATTTTCACCGTTTCTCGTGGGAAACGCGCACTTGCGGCGGTGGTGTCGATGTCGCCCTCCAGCGGAAACATCGATAACGACCCGCTGGGAATAATCGCAGGGCAGCTTTCTTTGCATCTTACCTTGAATACTTAACTTAACAAGTCCACGACATTGTGCTTATTTAAACTAAAATAGCGAAGATGTTGTCGCGATACTATATAAGCCTTTAATGACATATCGGCTCACATTGCACAATCGAATCGAAATCGAACCAAAGTACAGTCAAGTGTAAAAATACGGGTGTACACATCTTACTCAAAAATATGTCCCATAGCATCTTATTCCAGTGTAATAAGAGCGTAGTACCATATTTATGAGACGATTCTTTCGATACATATTTGACTGTACTAAGTTTTTAGAAAAGTCAGCACCGGTATCCTGTCTTTTACGAGACGGTTTGGACTATAGTCCCTACGCTTACCTATTTGCGAAATGAGGACATCCCATCACATAAATTTTTTTTTTCGGTGAAGGGTTGGTGAAGGATATACCTATCTGCATATCGGCACTACTTTGAAAGCAGTGTGAGATACGAGATTTTATCAAAGTGGTGACGATATGAGTATATCTGCGCAGATAGTCTTCTCTCTATCTAGGACTCTAGGTACTTAGTTAATGAAATTCTATTTTATTATTTATCTTGCAATATATGTAACTATTTACAAGCTACGGGTGAAATCATCCAAGTTAAATTTCCACACATTTCAAACCCACTTCCCGGTTTCCGATGAAGCCGAAAATTTGCATACATATGTGAATCGGGTGACAATAGTGCAATATTATGGTACCATCGAGCTGATCTAATAATGGAGACAGGAGCTGGCCATAGGAACTCTTTGATAAAACACCAGGTTTGGTTTTGACGACCAGTTTGGCCTAGTGGGTAGTGACCCTGCCTACGAAGCCGATGGTCCCGGGTTCAAATCCTGGTAAGGGCATTTATTCGTGTGATAAGCATAGATATTTGTTCCTGAGTCATAGGTGTTTTCTATGTATTTAAGTATTTATAAATATTTATATATTATATATATGGTTGTCTAAGTACCCTCAACACAATAAGCCTTATAGAGCTTACTGTGGGACTTGGTCAATTTGTGTAATAATGTCCTATAATATTTATTTATTTATTATTATTAAAACAACGCAATCTAATTGTGTTCGGAATTGTTATTATTGTCTCGATGAGTATATATTAGGTAGTCGTCTGTGTAGTGGAAAGAATAGTACAGTCGCGATAAAAGCTTGTATCAGTAATGTAACTTTTTGTTCGCACATCCAAGAAGGACTATTCATAAGCAACTCAGGCCATTTATAGCTGAGTTAGCCTGAGGGTATAATAACTATAATATATGAATAATGTTCAATGTAAGATTGTCAGCGTGACATCGACATTCCTCTCTCATTAATTAGTATAGTGCATCTTCACATAATTAGCTAGTTTACCTTTGTGATATAATCATGTTGTTGTTATTATGATAAACACGCATTGGCCTTAGAAATAAAGATTATAATGCATGCATTAGACCCCGAACGTGAAATAAGTGTCAAAGAAAAGAGGTTGAAAGGTTCAACAGACTTCGAAAAACAGTATACTTATATGCCATAAGTTCCACTTCACCAAATGTCGCCTACCGACAGAAAATACGAGGATAGAAATCACGAGTAAAAAAAACCTATAAGTGTGCCTATAAAGTTGAAGGATTTTCCCTCGATTTCTTCAGGATACCATTATCAGATCCGACCCAGACCAATACTGACATTACTGACCATACAAACAAAAAAAAAACGGCCCAGTGGTCTTTCAAAATCGGGGAAACTAAATAAAAACTAATAAGAACAAATTAATGGAGGTTAATTCTCTCTAACTGGTAGAAACGAAGTAAATAAATAGAGCTACCGGATTATTTGAGAATGCGAGGTTTACGTTACGAACCATAGACCTAATTACTGGTAATTTAAAACGAAATTAAGGTTGAACTTATTATTAGGCAATTCGCATCCGTATCCGAAATCGTATTTTAATTGATGTTGAATTGATGATTCTTTATTTTTAATTTCTAGGTAATACTTATACAAGTCCTCACGATCGAACCAGGAAGTGGTAATTAGGATAGATAGTGAATATTTTGAATGCTTTAATTACGTTACTGGGTTAGGGTCGGCAACGCGCATGTAACTCCTCTGGAGTTGCAGGCCTACATAGGCTACGGAGACTGCTTACCATCCGGCGGGCCGTAGGCTTGTTTGCCACCGACGTAGTATAAAAAAAGTACTGCTTCTCTTCTAATGCTAATTTCTTGAAATAAATATATTTTTATTTATTTATTTACGCTTAACCCGTTTTGACGAGTTCACAATTCAATTTGATTCAATACAATAAATACTTCGGGGATGAACCGTGTGTCAAAAAATAGATAGGCCCCTGAAGAAAACTGTAGACAAAGCTGCTTTTGGTCATAATATTTTCTTTGGCTATAAGACTCGGATGTATAAGTATTATATGTGTGAAAGGCCGCGGTAGGGACGCCGAGTGTTCAAAATGCTCATGCATTGTATGTGTGAAAGGCCGCGGTAGGGACGCCGAGTGTTCAAAATGCTCATGCATTGTATGTGTGAAAGGCCGCGGTAGGGACGCCGAGTGTTCAAAATGCTCATGCATTGTATGTGTGAAAGGCCGCGGTAGGGACGCCGATTGTTCAAAATGCTCATGCATTGAACTATCAAATGTATGAACGTCCGGTCGTAGCCTTAATTTAGATTGATGTCTGTATAAATAATTTTTAACAAGCAGAAACGTCCGCGAACGATGCTATTAAGCTTAGAATAAATTGAAATATTTTATTTATTTATTTTATATTTATTTTTGATGGCTCAGATGACAGAGCGCTGGAGTATCGATCCAGTTGCCGCTAGTTCAAGTCTCACCCAAGGCGGTATTTTTTCCACTTTTTTTTATTCTAAGCTTGATGTCTGTATACTTGTATAGGTATACGTATATGTAACGATATACCGCTACAAATGCTAAGGTGATTATGTTAAACTGTCCAATTCGATATATCACAGATGTCGATGGCGTCGAGTCGTGATGAGATCCTAATCGGTCTATCGTGGAGGATGCGGTTAGCGGTATCACTTGTCAATGTGAATTAATGTAAATCTCTCACATATCCGGCATACGAGCCTGTTTTAAGTATACCTATCTATTTGTGTTATTCGACTTAAGACTACTTTTGTCTAGTTTCAGTAATTTCCTAGTTCATATTTAAATAAGGTAAACAGAGTTTGTAATAGTTTTTGGATTGCACGGTTCGAGGTGAATGTCCTTACAGGACCTTTTATGTATTACTTTGAAACGGCCTAATTTAAAATATCTTGGTCTTTAACTGTGCCTAATTATATTACATTACATTTACATATAAAAAAATCATTACTGTTTCATTTTATGTGCATTAAACATGGTACAATGGATGGATGTTAACAAAATAATAAGACAAGTTCATTTGCTGGGCACGCCCTCTATACCCAGAGTCCACCTGCGGTAACTTTGCGATAAAGTGTGGTGTGCCATTAGCCCATTATATAAGTCACATTTTCTTGTCATAGGAATGTAACTTTTATGGTGGTGCTCTTTAGCGATAAGACCGCCCGTTGTCTACCATTAGTCTAAGTTGTATGTTTAATTAGTATGTCATTATGTTCTTTTCATATTGGTGAGCAATAAAGAATATTTGTATTGTATTGTATTGTGGTACTTTCAAACGATGCAGTCTGTGCAGAGTTAACTTGGTCCGACTATATGCGGTGCGGCGAGTTGAAATGTACTAGTACTTAATAATAATAATAATAATAAAGCCATTTATTCCATATTTCGCATATATACATCTAAATTTTGTTAGTTGGTTGTAGTAGAAACTGTTGGTTGTAGTGTACTAGTACTTAATAAGTATAAATTAAATTTAAAATATAAATTTAATTTATACTTATTTTAGTTTAAATTTTAAACTATTAAAAGTTCCCTAAGTAGGTACCTACTTAGGTAATATACAAAGTTCAAAGCGCTCGTCATATGTCATATAGTGTAAGTACAAATCCGCATACCATTTAGGCCGAGACAATAGCAATGCGTTCATAGTCTCGCCTTGGGATACTTGCTGACGCATCTCTGGTCCTTAGGTTGCGGCCACAAGTAGGCGATTAGCGGGAGTCATTCCATCAGGAAAATTAAAATGTGTAAGTAATTCTGTTTTTACAAATCCTTAAGAATCACACGATCCCGCTGGCAAAAAATAGAGTGAGTAGAAGTTTTTTGTGTAAAACTTTTACTAGTTTAGTTAAAATTGGGGCGCATTTAGACATAGCACGAACGCGCATGCGATTTTAGTTATATCGCGGACTATTAAGGTTACATACAATTCAGCTGACCGATGAAATACCTATTAGGCACCGGAAATACCGCAATATAATGAAAATCGCATGCGAGTTAGCGCACCGTCTAAATGAGCCTTACCTCGTTTTATTATTGCTTATAAAATTATGATTTCCTTGAAAGAATATCCGCTAAACGCTTCAGTTCAACGCAAGACCTCTTGGTTGTACTACATGGAGTGTCGGTGACATTTCACGTAACGTGTATGGCTTGATTTGAGTGGGCGGAAAATATAAGAACACGACAAGTAGCCTACCATTACTTGCACTATGTATTTTTGAGTTCCAAGGGGGCATGTTCAGATTTTGAAAATATGATATTGTTTTGATATTAATCTCGATCGCAATTATAGGCAAAGAGCATATAATCACTTCGAGGTGGAAAGTTGTACCTATTTAAAGTTGACACTGCTTTTTTTTCAAATTTGTTAATTTTTATGTCATTTACTCTTCATTTATACCATTTATACCATAGAGAAATAAGTAAGTAACTTTTTTTTACCAAATCGCGAGTTATTTTGCAGTCGACATCTAGCGTTAAGTAGCGGATTTATCAGTACCGCTACTTGACACTATTAGATGTCACGAGTGTCACGACCGACGAAAAGTGTATTGTTCAACAATTTACAATTTTACAACTAATATTACAGGTCGAAGTAGTTAAAAATAGAGTTCCGATTAATCCGGTTATAATATTACCTAGCTGACAATTGTTGAGCGTTAGACTTTTCGTTGGTCGCGACATCTATTGTCAAGTAGCAGTACTGATAAATCTGCTACTTGACGCTAGATGTCGACTGCGAAATGTGTTTTGCTAAGAAAACTGACGTATGGAGTTAGCACTCTATGCTTACTTATTTCTTTATGTTTATGCTCAGAATCGCGAGGTCTTTCGTTCTAAGAGGAGAAAAAAAGCGTCTTAGTTTCTGATCTAATGTGAATGTTTACAAGTCGGAACCTACATCTTACATTAGCCGTAACTCGTAACAAAGCACCTATTTCATGACCACCACTAAACTTAAGGTAGGTACCTACATAACTTGAAGTTTTGATTGCGTCGATTGTCTTCCCTTCAGTCCTTTCAGCTCTGCACGGAACCCTAAAATATTTAAATAAAACATGTACAAAGTCGTCCTTTCAAATCAATTTGTGACAGGCGTTATCCCCTCATAGACTTCAAGAGCCGCAAAAAAAGTAATACAACATATTAAAATAAAATGTAAATGCAGGATCACCATATGGAAACCACTTTGTGTATGTAATGTCAACAGCAAAAACACTTTTACGTGATCAAAGGGTAGTCAAATGAATAGAATAGAGTAAAATTCATCCAGGACTCTGTGAGATTATATGAGCCTGGTTCCGCTCGACAATTAATACGGAGATACGCGACTGCCATTATCGAACTTTTGGAACCAGCCTGGGCTCACGAAAGCATTAATTACAATAATCAAATCATTTTGGGAACCAAATCCGTTAAGTATACCTTAGTTTTGTCGCTGACTATACATTTGTACAATTAGCAACAGTCTATAACCCTTTGACCGCCAAAGACGTCAACGCGTCTGACGCGCGCGGCTACAACTCAATATCAACTTTTTTTTATTTTTTTTAATACCACGACGGTGGCAAACAAGCATACGGCCCGCCTGATGGTAAGCAGTCACCGCAGCCTATGGACGCCTGCAACTCCAGAGGTGTTACATGCGCGTTGCCGACCCTAAAACCTTCGTGCATTCCGACAAAGTTCGATAACGCGCCGCACACGATAGGCGTGGTGTTCAAGGGGTTAACTTATTACGTTGTAAATACTTAGATGAAGAAGCATTAATGTGATGATCTGTAGCTGCAATTTCAAGGTGAAATAAGTTTCTTGGATAGGATAAGTAAAGCGTTAAAAGGTTTTCACCATACTTCAGCTCTTAAAGACTCACCTTATCATCCACAAACTGATGAGAAAGATACATTTTATCCACAAAAGTGGCAAAGTAACTTTATGCTTTGAGTTTACTCCTCGTGATGGTTGAAAGAATTGTTTTTTTTTTAAGGATTGATTTTTAATAACTTTCATTTTGATTTCATATGTACTATTTATTTTTCTCGCATTGGTGTACTTAGTGTGAAAAAAATTGTGTATCAGTCGGTGTGTGTAAAGTTTGTTTAAGAGTCCTTATTCCTACAGACGAGCGTATTTTGTAAAATGCTTCCTTTTTCATTCAAGATTACGACGTAACTATTAGTATTTATTCAAAAACTGATAACGTACTTAAATAATCGTTTCCTAAACTAGGGGCTCCAACAGTTCAAATTTTCATTTTCTCTTTTAAACCTCTTTTTTAATGAGGTTTTTTGGGAGTCTTTTCCAAATTTTGCAGTGAGATGTGGCGTTTCGGTTCTCAATTTTGCTATAAACAAGAATCATTTGGTACATGAATGACTACAATTTGATTCAACATATCTCGTACGAGGGGCTGGAATGATTAACAATCGAAGATTCATTTGAAAAAACTGATAAAATACCTTCCGAGTTTTCTTCATTTTTTTGGCGAAAACAGGGTTTTATTATATTTTATTTCCGCAAATTGTACGCATATTTTGCTTTAAAAATAATATTATAGCAAACTGTAACTTTATGTTAACCTATAAAAAAAAAATCGTAACTATGGGACCTACATTGCCGTAAATTTATATTTTTTTAAAACACGTATAAATCACGCAGCAGCGACGCCCCGCTCTCAGTCCGCGCGGAGCGCGCTTAGAGGACGGACCTGTGCTCGATTGTCAGGCATTCGTTGCGATCGTAATCAGCTACGGAGTTCCGAGAAGTGCTATATACTGCGATTAGAAAATCTTAATAAAAGTTCATTTTTTACAGTATGCCTAACAGACTCGCTTATTGATGGATTTTCAGTGTTACTTTTTTTTTAATACTAAGTCGGTGGCAAACAAGCATACGGCCCGCATATGTACGCCTGCAACTCCAGAGGAGTTACATGCGCGTTGCCGACCCTAACCCCCTCCCGCCCCTCGTTGAGCTCTGGCAACCTTACTCACCGGCAGGAACACAACACTATGAGTAAGGTCTAGTGTTATTTGGCTGCGATTTTCTGAAAAACGCATTTTCACTTGAAATTACGTTAGGGTTTGCATTATTATTTTTGACCCGGATGAAGTCCAAGTTCTCATGACGGAGTCAGGAGTTGGTCACCAGAACTCCTAATCTACTAATTATAATCCCATCGTGTTTGGGCTCAAAAGATTTGCCCTGACGAACACCATCGATCTAGATGAGGTCCAAGGTCTCATGATGGAGTCAGGAGTTGGTCACTAGAACTCCTAATCTACCCATTATAATTCCATCGTGTTTGGGCTCAACAGAGTTGCCCTGATGAGCACCTTCAATCTAGATGAGGTCCAGGGTCTCATGATGGAGTCAGGAGCTGGTCACCAGAACTCCTAATCTACTCATCATAACTCCATCGTGTTTGGGTTCAATAGAGTTGCCCTGACGAGCACCATCAATTTAGATGAGGTCCAGGGTCTCATGATGGAGTCAGGAGCTGGTCACCAGAACTCCTAATCTACTCATCATAACTCCATCGTGTTTGGGCTCAATAGATTTGCCCTGATGAACACCATCGATCTAGATGAGGCCCAGGGTCTCATGATGGAGTCAGGAGTTGGTCACTAGAACTCCTAAACTACTCATCATAACCTCATCGTGTTCGGGCTCAATAGATTTGCCCTGACGAGCATCATCAATCTAGATAAAGTCCAGGGTCTCATGATGGAGTCAGGAGTTGGTCACTAGAACTCCTAATCTACTCATTATAATTCCAACGTGTTTGGGCTCAAAAGATTTGCCCTGATGAGCACCATCGATCTAGATGAGGTCCAGGGTCTCATGATGGAGTCAGGAGTTGGTCACCAGAACTCCTACTCTACTCATCATAACTCCATCGTATTTGGGCTCAATAGAGTTGCCCTGACGAGCACCTTCAATCTAGATGAGGTCCAGGGTCTCATGATGGAGTCAGGAGCTGGTCACCAGAACTCCTAATCTACTCATCATAACTCCATCGTGTTTGGGTTCAATAGAGTTGCCCTGACGAGCACCATCAATCTAGATGAGGTCCAGGGCCTCATGATGGAGTCAGGAGCTGGTTACCAGAACTCCTAATCTACTCATCATAACTCCATCGTGTTTGGGCTCAATAGATTTGCCCTGATGAACACCATCGATCTAGATGAGGCCCAGGGTCTCATGATGGAGTCAGGAGTTGGTCACCAGAACTCCTAATCTACTCATCATAACCTCATCGTGTTCGGGCTCAATAGATTTGCCCTGACGAGCATCATCAATCTAGATAAAGTCCAGGGTCTCATGATGGAGTCAGGAGTTGGTCACTAGAACTCCTAATCTACTCATTATAATTCCAACGTGTTTGGGCTCAAAAGATTTGCCCTGATGAGCACCATCGATCTAGATGAGGTCCAGGGTCTCATGATGGAGTCAGGAGTTGGTCACCAGAACTCCTAATCTACTCATCATAACTCCATCGTGTTTG